>NC_134890.1:3825909-3830909 GCF_041734735.1 Babylonia areolata
TGTTTTCTTTCCCTTTCTTTTCCATCTACTATGAATTGTTATAATGAATTCATATACAAAATAAAACGGTGGTCGACCCAAGAAAGTCCGGGGAGCCTTCCACGTCACATGCAGATCCTGTAAGCCCCCCCCCCCCCCCCACACACACACACACACACACCCCGTCCGCCCTCGCTTCCCTAAGCCGCCCCCCCACGTCCCCCACCCCCACCGTCTTGAAGACCGTGTCACACAGAGACACCTAAGCTTCGACACAAAACCGACAGATGGGAAGGAATCAGGTGAACAGTGCAATGACTCCTCACAGAGTTGAAGGAGGGAGTTGAAGAAGAAGAAGAAAAAGAAGAAGAAGGAGGAGGAGGAGGAAGAGGAGGAGGAGGAGGAGAAGAAAGAGTAGGAGGAGGAGGGCGAGGAGAAGAAGAAGAAGGAGAAGAAGAAGAAAAAGAAGAAGGAGGAGAAGAAGAAGAAACAAAAGAAGAAGGAAGAGGAGGAGGAGGAGAAGAAGAGGAAAGAAGAAGAAGGAGGAAGAGGAGAAGAAGAAGGAGGAGGAGGAGAAGAAGAAGAAGGAAGAGAAGGACGAGGAGGAGTAGAAGAAGAAGAAGACGAAGAAGAAGAAAGTTGAGGAGGAGGAGCAGGACGAGGACTAGGTGGAGGAGAAGAAGAAAAAGAACAACAAGAACAAGAAGAAGGAGGAGGAGGAGGAGAAGAAGAAGGAGGAGGAAGAAGAAGAAGGAGGAAGAGAAGGAAGAGGATGACGAGGAGGAGGAGAAGAAGAAGAAGGAGGAGGAGGAGGGCGAGGAGGAGAAGAAGAAGAAGAAAGAGGAGGAGGACGACGACGAGGTCGAAGAGGAGGAGAAGAAGAAAGAGAAGAAGAACAAGAAGAAGAAGAAGAAGGAGGAGGAGGAGGAGAAGGAGGAGGAGGAGAAGAAGAAGAAGGAAGAGGATGACGAGGAGGAGGAGAAGAAGAAGAAGAATGAGGAAGATGAAGAAGGAGGAGGAGGAGGGCGAGGAGGAGAAAAAGAAGAAGAAGGAGGAGGAGGAGAAGAAGACGAAGAAGGAAGAGGAGGACGAGGAGGAGGAGAAGAAGAAGGAGGAGGAGGAAGAAGGAGGAGGAGGAGGAGGGCGAGGAGGAGAAGAAGAAGGAGGAGGAGGAGAAGAAGAAGAAGCAGAAGGAAGAGGAGGAGGAGTAGAAGAAGAAGAAGGATGAGGAGGAGAAGAAGAAGAAGGAGGAGGAGGACGAGGAGGAGAAGAAGAAGGAGGAGGAGGACGAGGACGACGAGGACGAGGAGGAGGAGCAGATGAAGAAGAAGAAGGAGGAGGAGGAGGAGGCGAAGAAGAAGGAGGAGGAGGAAGAGGAGGAGAAGAAGAAGAAGAAGGACGAGGAGGAGGAGGAGAAGAAGAAGAATTAGAATGACGAAAAGAAGGAGGAGGAGGAGAAGAAGAAGAAGAATTCGCAGGATTACCCCACGCGGACAATAGGCTTCTGAGGACAGTGACCGTTGTTAAACACCCCTCCCCTCCCGCCCACTCCTCCACATCCCCCTCCCCACAACGCCTCCCACACATCGCCCCCCCCCCACCCCCCAACCCCCTGACATCACACCCCTCCCCTCAACCAATGGTAACAGATGGTTGGATTGTGGGGACATTGACCCATGCTGGCTAGCTTTGGACACCGACTCAGCACGTGCAGGGAGGAGGAGGAGGGTGTGGGGGTGTGTGTGGGGGGGGGGGGGAGGGAGGTTTGGGGGGGAGATAGGAAAGAGATGGAAGGGGTGGGGTCGATGGGTGTGTGGGTTGTTTGTGAATGAGAGAGACACAGAGAGAGAGAGAGAGAGAAAGAGAGAGATCAAGGATGAGACGGAGAGATAGAGAGACAGAAACAGAGAGACAGAGACAGAGATAAATAGATGAAGAAAGGTGAAGGATAAGAGAGAGAGAGAGAGAGATGAAGGATGGGAGAGAGAGAGGGGGGGGGGGAGAGAGAGTGAGGGGGGAGAGAGAGAGAAAGAGAGAGAGAATGGTGACGATGTTTGTGAAGGAGACAAAGGGAGATGCAGTTCGACTGGCCGCATGGTTTTGTTTTTGTTTGTTTGTTCGTTTGTTTTTCTGCCCCCATGTACGCCTATCTGCCTGTCTGTCTGTCTGTCTCTCCCTCTGTCTCTCCCTTTCTCTCTCTCCCTCCCTCCCTATCTCTCTCCCTCTCTCTCCCTCTTCCTCTCTCTCTCTCCCTCTCTCTCTCCCTCTCTCTCTCCTATCTCTCTCTCTCCCTCCCTCTCCCCCTCTCTCCCCCTCTCTCTCTCTTCTTCCCTCTCTCCCTCTCTCTCTCCCTTTGTCTCTCCCTTCGTCTGTTTCTCTGTGTGTTTCTGTCTCTCTGTCTGTCTGCCTATTTCTCTCTGACAAGTCAAAACAAGACTGTTTATTTCAGGAAACCGCATGGGGTACATGAAAATGTTTACATATTACACATAACTGATACAAATATAAATAACATGTACGCCTATCTGTCTGTCTGATTTACTCCTGGGAGGCAGCCAAGGCCGCCCTGCCCAATGCTGCAGAAAATGTGGCGACGGAGCGTGCCTGTACAACCTCCTCCTCCAGTTTCTTCCAGTCTGCTACTGTCCTGACAAAGAATGAGCATTTATACTGCTCTGAACGTGTCTGGGGGACTTTGTAGCCACGGCTGTTGTTGTGCACGTGCTTGGTGATGATGCTGGTTGCCACATGGTCTGTGTAAATGTTCAATTTGATCTTCCTCTTGGTTTTGTCTGCAGGGGTCAGGAATTCCTCAGGTGACAGAGCTGGAACCTGGCCTTCTATCACTATAAAGAGTGTAACAAGCCTTTCTTGCTTCCTTCGCTTTTGTCGTGTGGGCAAACCTAGCTCCTGGGGCATCCGGTGACACGTCCTGGGTCCTGTGACTTGTAATCCCTCGTTATGAAGGGGGCTGCCCGTCTCTGCACTCGCTCAAGTCTGTTCTGATCTTTTGCCAAGTATGGGTCCCAAACAATTGCTCCGTAGTGTAGGACAGATCAACGAGTGAATTGTTGGCTGTACGGTGGTACTCTTGAGGACATCTGCCCAAGTTTCGTCTGATGAATCCGAGCGTACAGCTTGCCTTCTTACAGATGTTTGTGATATGTGTGGACCATTTTAAGTATGCTGACAACAGTATTCCCAGGTAGGGATTTTGATCCACATGTTGGAGGATTTCCCATCAAGTCTGTAGTAGAAGGAAGAGCGGTGTTTGGTTGGAAGAACATAACATTTTTTGGCATTAAACCTCATTCCCCATTCTCAAGCCCATTCTTCTAACTTGGCAAGGTCTTCTTGTAGTGAGATGTGGTCCTGGAACTGGTGTATTTCTCGGTACAGTAGGCAATCGTCGGCAAACAGTCGTACTTTGGAATTTGTGCTCACAACCTCGGGCAAGTCATTTATGACAGAAAAAGTAGGGGCCCGAGAACTGCGCCTTGGGGTACTCCAGATTCGACTACTGTCTCCTCCGAGGTTTCTCCTTCCAGGACCACTCTCATTGTTCTCTTGGTGAGGAAGCTTGAGATCCACCTATGGACTTGGCCTGTGATTCCATAATGCTGCAGTTTGTGGAGGAGCTTGTCATGGGGAACAGTGCCAAAGGCCTTGCTGAAGTCCAAGATCACAACATCTGTTTGGGTTCCTTCATCATTTGACTTGACGAGGTCGTGCATTGTTGAGAAGCTGGGTCTCGCAAGAAAATCCCTTTCTGAAGCCATGATTTCTGTCAGTGAGGATTTCGTGTTTATCCAAATGTTCTCGGACATGGTGGCTGATGACATGCTCTAGTAATTTACACACAACGGATGTAAGTGACACCGGACGGTAGTTTCCAGGCCTGTTTTGGTCTCCTTTCTTAAACACACAGCTTACGTTTGCAGTCAACCAGTCTGCTGGAAGTTGACCAGTGTCCAGTGAGTGGTTGTAGATACAGGTCAGGGGTGCCGCGAGGATGTCAGCACAGTTCTTCAGTACTCTGCTGGGAACTCCGTCTGGGCCACTAGCTTTAGAGGGGTTTGGGTTTCGCAACAGTTTCAGTTTCAGTTTCAGTAGCTCAAGGAGGCGTCACTGCGTTCGGACAAAACCATATACGCTACACCACATCTGCCAAGCAGATGCCTGACCAGCAGCGTAACCCAACGCGCTTAGTCAGGCCTTGAGAAAAAACAACAACAAAAAAACAAAAAAAAACCGGGGGAATAAATAATAGATAAGCTTGCATAAATAAATAAATAAATAAATAAATAAATAATTATAATATAGAAACAACTCGGCTACACCTCCCTCTCTGACCGTAAGGTTGTTCATTTGTGGTGGGGGGCGAGGAGGGAGGGTTGGGGGGAAGGCGTGGGGAGGGGAGGGGGACAGCCATCACTTTTGGTGAAGACAGAGCGGAATCGCCTAAGGAGGATCTTGGCCTTAGTTGGGCTGTCGCTGACCAGGTTGGTTCTTTCCTTTAGCGGGGCCACGCTGATGTTGTCCTGTCTTCCAGCTTTGACATATTATAAAAGCGTACCTGCACACACCTACACACAAACCTGCATCATCATGATCGTCTTCTTTTCCATGACGTCTTGTCTGTCTGACATTGACTCTGTCTCTTTCGTTACAAGGATTTTATAATACTATCTGTTATTTTCAAAATAGAACTTCACCGAGTTATTCCCATTATCTATCACACACACACACACACACACACACACACACACACACACACACACACACACACACACACACACACACACACACACACACACACACACACACACACACACACATACACACACACACACACACACACACACACACACACACACACAATAACACACACACACACATACACACACACACACACACACACACATATACACACACTCACTCACTCACACACACACACACACACACACACACACACACACACACACACACACACGCACGCACACACACACTGTATCTCTCTC
>NC_134890.1:3835909-3840909 GCF_041734735.1 Babylonia areolata
GCACGTAAAAGAACCCACGGCATCAAAAGGGTTGTTCCTGGCAAAATTATGTAGCAAATACCACTTCAATAGGAAAAACAAATAAAACTGCAGGCAGGAAAAAATAACCCCCCCCCCCAAAAAAAAAAAAAAAAAAAATGGGTGGCGCTCTCAGTGTATCGACCCCCGCTCCCTGGGGAGAACAGCCCGAATTTCACACAGAGAAATATGTTGTGACAAAACAGAGAAATACAATTCGAAGCAATACAACACGCTTCCAGTTTAAAATCCTCTGTGAAGGGTCATAACATCACTTTACCGATATTTACCCAAACCAGACGGTGGAATAGGGCTCGTCATCCCCATGAAAACTTTAACCCATCACCACAGCAATAAGACCCCAGACATCTTTTAGAGCTATTCCAATATCAAAGAGCGAATAGGAAACGTTCATCACCATAAAGACTACGCACACTATTGACAAGGATGGTTTATGTTTTTGTTTTTGTCCATTGAAGTGAGCCACATGCAGAGAGCTTCCTGTTCAAAGAGAGAGAGAGAGAGCGATAGAAAGAGACAGAGACAGAGAGAGAGAGAGACCACTGTAAACGGAGAGAAATAAGATGAGACATTAGGAAAAGGAGTGTGTGTGTGTGTGTGTGTGAGAGAGAGAGAGAGAGAGAGAGAGAGAATGAGGTACGTGTGTGTGCGTATATGTGTGTGTGTATGCGTGTGTGTGTGTGTTCGTTTCGTTCTTTTGTTTAGCGTCTTTCCACTATCAGTGATATTAGACGTTAAAAATTTTTTTTTTTAAATAATAATAAAAAAGGGGTGGGGGTGGGGGGGGGGGGGGCATGGGGTATAACTAACATGCAATTACATTTAACAGTAACAATTCAATAATAATAATTATAATAATCAGAAACCATTAACACAATTCTGAAGTGCATTAAAGGAATGTAGAAATAGGGCTATGAACTAATGCCTTTGAAAGTTCGACCATAAGAACCTCGTCAGAAATAACTTTACAAAAATCATCTGCAGAATTATTATTCTCTTTGAAATACTTGGGCAAGAAGGTACGTAACTGCTGGCAGTGAAACAAACAATGATGCAAGCTGAACTGCTTACCACAGATGCATGTAACATTTTTACTATACTTTATCTTCAGCGCATCAAGTTTTATACGGAAGAAAGTAGAGGTTATTAATCTTGTGTAGCAAGCTGATGGATTCGGTATCTTTTCTTTAATAATATTCTCGGGGGATAATGTTCCTTTATGGTTTAAAAACTTTAACTTCCATCGGTTATGAAATCGACCCCATGCTGATTTTTCTAACAAAGTGTATGCCTCTTTTACGGAGAGACGGACATGTATTTTTGTCGATTTTGTGTGTGTGTGTGTGTGTGTGTGTGTGTGTGTGTGTGTGTGTGTGTGTGTGTGTGTGTGTGTGCGTGTGTGTGTGTGTGTGACGTGAGAGAGAGACGTGTGTGTGTGTGTGTGTGTGTGTGTGTGTGTGTGTGAGACAGATAGAGCCAGAGACAAAAATACAGGCAGGCAGACAGAAAAAAACAACAGACATATAAATATACAGAGAGGGAGAGAGACAGACAGACAGACAGACAGAGAAACAGATAAAGAAACTTGGAACTTACTTTGTTGTTGACGATCATATTATGGATAATGGCCAATGAATTCGGCGACGAAATAGGCATTTGGGAGAGAAATCCCCCAAGCTGCGTCCAGCGAGCCTGACTGTATTTCGGTTACACGACTAAAGTCCTTTGACTGTTACGGGGTTATTGGCCCGACTAACCAAAACCTGTCTGTCTGTCGATGTGTCTGAAGGAGGCTCCATGAAAGGATCAGTAATGTCTCGGACTTCCGGTTACAGTATTCACCAGTTATTAGGGGCCCTGTCAAGCGCTGAATTGTCGCTTCCGCTGAATCGTCGCTGATGACAATTTAGCGGACATCGGTTTAACTGTTGATTCGTTACCGGCGACAAACAGGGAACCGCGGTTGACTGAGCTTCGGCAAATTGCCACTGGCGACAATTCAGCGCTTAACGGGCCCCGTTTCGCCATGGTGTTGTGTGCTTGGGAAAGACACTTTACTCCGAATTTCCTCACTCCAGCCAGGTGTAAATGGGTACCTGACTTGGTTGTGGAAGGTTTGAACGGCGGAAGGAGAGGACTGGGCCCCGCCTTACTGTGCCTGGCCCTTGATATAGTGGATATGAAATCACTGCTCGGGAGGGGACCTTTCGACTTTCACATGTTTGACTGACCATCTGTTTGTGTTTGTGTCTGTGTCTCTGTATCTATATGGCTGGATAGCTGTTTGTATAGAGACACTTATGAATGAAGGAAGCAGGGCTCAACTTCTGGAGACGTTTTCCCTTGCAACACCTGTGGGAAGTGCTGCGCATCCAGAATCGGCCTCTTCTCGGATATGAGGACACACACCAACAGATAAGCCTGCCTGCCTACTCATCTCTCTCTCTCTCTCTCTCTCTCTCTCTCTCTCTCTCTCTCTCGTTTCTCTCCCATATCCTCCCTCTCTCTCTCTCCCTCTTTCTGTCTGCATTCTTCTTTTGCGCTCGTGCGCTGAAACTGCCACCTTCACTCGTTTGTTGAAGCGCGCTTTCATGTCCCCCCCCCCCCCCCCACCCCGATGTAGGCAGCCATACTCCGTTTCCAGGGGTACGCATGCTGGGTATGTTTTTGCTCCCATATCCTACCGATTGTAGACTTGGATTTGAGGATATTTAACATGCGCATTTCATCCTCTGCATTCGTAACACACATTAGTGGGGTTTAAAGCCACCAACATTTTGTATTTGTATTTGTATTTCTTTTTATCACAGCAGATTTCTCTGTGTGAAATTCGGTCTGCTCTCCCCAGGGCCACCCATTTTTTTGTATTTTTTCCTGTATGCACTTTTATTTGATTTTCCTAGTGAAGTGGATTTTCCTACAGAATTTTGCCAGGAACAACCCCTTTGTTGCTGTGGGTTCTTTTACGTGCGCTAAGTGCATGCTGCACACGGTACCTCGGTTTATCGTCTCATCCGAATGACTAGCGTCCAGACCACCACTCAAGGTCTAGTGGAGGGGGAGAAAATATCGGCGGCTGAGCCGTGATTCGAACCAGCGTGCTCAAATTCTCTCGCTTCCTAAGCGGACGCGTTACCTCTAGGCCATCACTCCACATGTCTGTTGACATGGGAGATATTAAAAAAAAAAAAAAATCCACATTTCATCCACCAGGTGCCGCGACCGAGATTCGAACACTTGGGTGTGGAAACTCAACGGTTTCTCGGTTGCAGCGCTCAGCCTTTATGTCTATCAGGTTCCAGTGCCAGTACTATTACAGGGACATTGCTCTGCCCTGGTGATGGTAATGGTCCTGTCTGGGTTCCCTGACGGTCTCATTCTGGTACCGTCTCTCTGTCTCTGTCTCTCTCTAGTTCTCTGACTGTCTATTTGTCTATCAGTGAGTGAGTGTGTGTGTGTGTGTGTGTGTGTGTGTGTGTGTGAGTCTATATAAATGTGTGTGTGTGTGCGCGTGAGTCTAATCGTGTGTGTGTGTGTGTGTCTGTCTGTCTGTCTGTCTGTGTCTGTGTGTGTCCTAAGTCATCCATTCAGGCGGTCATGCATGATTTACACATACTTTCCTTCCTCACTTCACCCGTCCTCCATTCACACACACACACACACACACACACACACACACACACACACACACACACACACACACACACACACACACACACACACACACACACACAGAGGCAGACAGACAGATAGTATCTGTGACTACAGTGCAGAGAGGTGACCACCAAAGGAATCATCGATGCAGAACATTACCAAACTGTCCGGGTGTTAACCCTTGCGGCTCTCCCAGTGGGAGTTCTTTTATCAATCGTGATCTTCACGTGAAAACAGCTTCCGCAGTTCAGTCAGTGAAAAGTCCATCCGTGAAATTGCATTTGGGATTTGCTGCTGCTGTTCGGATGTTTCAATGAAGACTAATTAACCCGTTTTCTTTGTCTCGTTTTTATTGCGTTGTTAGGCTCTTTTTTTCTGTCTTTCTTTCTTTTTCTTTTTTCTTTTTTTTTTCTTTCTTTTCCTTTTTTTACGTGTTCTGAAGATCTTACTGAACAGGCTCAAACCACAGGCTGAAAGAATCATCGCAGAAGAACAAGCTGGATTCAGACCTGGACGCAGTACAACAGAGCAGATCTTCAACATAAGACTCATAATGGAAAAATATCTCCAGCATCAACAGGACCTCTATCATGTCTTTATCGATTTTAAGAAAGCATTCGACAGAGTTTGGCACGCTGCACTGTGGGCAACTATGAACCTCTACAACATCAATGCCAACCTAATCAAAGTCGTACAGAGCCTCTATGAGAATGCAACAAGTGCAGTGTTTCACAACAACAACATAGGTGATTGGTTTCGGACGACGGTCGGTGTGCGCCAGGGCTGTCTGCTCTCCCCTACTCTCTTTAATCTATTTCTTGAGAGAATCATGGAAGAAGCACTAGAAGAACATGAAGGAACAGTGAGCATTGGAGGGCGAACAATCACAAACTTGTGCTTCGCTGATGATATTGACGGATTAGCTGGTCACGAGCAAGAACTAACAGACTTAGTGAACCGCTTAGAAGAAAAATCAACAAAATTTGGTATGGAAATCAGCGGGGAAAAACAAAAGTGATGACAAACAGCAACTTCACATCAGAAATCAAAATCAAAGACCAGAAACTTAAAAATGTTCACAGATTCAAATATTTGGGATCTATCGTGACAGACGTGGGATCAAAACCAGAAATACAAAAAAAATGGGTGGCGCTTATAGTGTAGCGACGCGCTCTCCCTGGGGAGAGCAGCGAGAATTTCACACAGAGAAATCTGATGTGATGAAAAGAAATACAAATACAAATACAAATTGACCGCAAAACCGAGAAGAAATTAAAAAAGAAGAAGAAAAGGAGAGAAAAAAAAAC
>NC_134890.1:3845909-3850909 GCF_041734735.1 Babylonia areolata
AAAGGTTAGCGTTAGTGACCTTGACCCTCCGTTCAAGGTCAGTTGTAAATGGCAACACTTGAGGACTGTGCCTCCTTTGATGTTTATTTTGGATCCATTACGCGCTTATGTGATGTGTGTGCGTACTGTGTGCGCCTGTGGGCATGTGTGTGTGTGTGTGTGTGTGTGTGTGTGTGTGTGTGTGTGTGTCGTCTTGATTCCATTACGAAACCTTAATTTGATGAGAATTTGGAATGGTTTATTCACAATCAGGCCACAGCCCCTAGTGAAGGGGGTATACGTAAACATAATACAACTCAACGAAAACACATAAGCAAATAAGCATTAATATAGACAACACACCGTGCATTGTATCCGTGTAAATATATAGACAACAAAAAATACATTATAATTGTTTTACGAAGTAACAATTTATCTTAATTTGAATGCCTTATATAAGAATACCGAAAAATTATGTACGTCATTGGTATTGCTTGACGACATTAACAAATTCAACTTGAACAGAGAGGGATGCTTGTAGTACTTAGGTTTTATAAACATTTGACGTACATGTTTTAGTGCTGGGCAGCAAAGAACAAAGTGCACCTCGTTTTCTTGGGCTTCATGACATAAAGGACAGACTAAATCATTTGCAAAAAAACTTCTGTATCTAAAGTGATGCACTGTCAATTCTGATATACCTAGTCTAAATCTTGTCGTTACACGTTTCAGATGCCTGTCTATACCTAACAGCAGATAAGGTTTCAAATCAGGTATATTACAGAATGTTCTATACATGTCAAATCTATCACTAGTACAAATGTGACTATACCATGTTTGCCATCTACAATCAATAAGCCTTTGGCGAAAAACAGATATAAAGCCATTAACGCAACCAACACCCTGTTCCATCCACACAAAGCCAAATCCATATTCGAACAGACAAAGACGAACCTTCGTTACCCAGTTATTTTTTCCCTTCCTATCTAAATCACGTAATATTTTATAGGCTTTATACGGTATTCTATTGTCCCCCATTTGCAACAGTTTAAGCCAATATCGAATACAATTTACAGCAGAGTTTACATATATTGGGTAGCAATTTGTTTCGCCATAGACTAGATCATTCGGTGTTCGCATATCAACTCCTAAAAATTTCTTCAAGGCCAATAAATGGACAGACTCACAATGTAAAACAGCATTATCTAGACCCCATATCTCAGATCCATATTGTACTATTGGTTGTATTTGACAATCAAACAGCTTAATAAACAAGTGGAATGAATTATTGTTCAAAGTATATAACCTTTTCATAACACGGAGCATTTTTTGCTTTACTTGCTAGTTCCTTGCATGCAGAAACAAAACTCAAACGGGTAGAAAACAGAATTCTTAGATACTTATAAACGTTAACAACAGGCATCGTCTCACTATCATAAAACCTTCGTTCTGTTACACTTAAATATCCACCCTTCCGAAATACAATAATATTGCTTTTAGACATATTTACTTTTAACTGTTGATGTAGCTGCACGCTGTAGACTATTCAGTTGAGAGAGAGAGAGAGAGAGGTTGTTAAAAAGAAACATACTTTTTACAAGAGGGATTCTTTCACTTCGAGCCACGGCCTGTAAACCAGGACGGAAATAAAACAGGGGTTTCGCACCAGATACAACGGTACAACGCACTCCAAAGTGCCATGTGCACGTGCCGTTTCCAAGGCAACATGTGCACGGTTGGTTGATGATGGACCATTTGTCATGTTTATGGGCCGCTGTGTGAACTCAGATGGATGTATAAAAGTTCAACAAGCTTTTTCTGGGCCTCGCAGACGGAGCTATAACAGTTCAATAAATTTTATTGGGTCTCGGAGACGGAGCTATGAAAATTCAACACTTTTTTTTTTCTCAGAGAGAATGCTATGTAAATTCAACAAACTTTTTTTAATCTGATAGACGGATCTACAAATGTTCAACAAACGTCTCTGGATCTCATAGACAGAGCTATAAAAGTTCGGCTAACCATTTTTTGGGGTCTCAGAGATGGATTTAAAAAAATTCAACAAATTGCTTTTTGGTCTCAGATACTGAACTTTTAAAAGTTTGACAAACTTCTTTAGGTCTCACAGATGGAGCTTTAATAAGTTCAACAAACTTCTTTGGGTCTCAAATCGGAGTTATAAAAGCTCACCAAACTTCCACGAATTAAGAGTTCACAATGAAAACCCATGAATGTCGCTTCTCAAGTTCAGTCCAACAAAAACTGCTCCAAGCGTTTACATATCCAGAACAGTTCTCATCTTTTCAGCTCCTCCACTTTGTTGACCTGCTCCAACGCTGTCACCTGTAAAAAGCTGAGGTTGTCGTCAGAAGGGTGACTATCTATCTATCTGTACATACGTGTGTGTGTGTGTGTGTGTGTGTGTGTGTGTGTGCGAGCGCGCACGTGTGTGTGTGTGTGTGTGTGTGTGTGTGTGTGTGTGTGTGCGAGCGCGGACGTGTGTGTGTGTGTGTGTGTGTGTGTGTGTGTGTGTTGCGTTGTGTGTGTGTGTGTGTGTGTGTGTGTGTATGCGTGCGTGTATGTGTGTGCGTGCGTGTATGTGTGTGTGGATGTGTGTGTGGGTGGGGGTGTGTGTTGTGTGTGTGCATGTGTGTGTGTGTGTGCGAGCGCGCACGTGTGTGTGTGGGTGCGAGCGCGCGCGTGTGTGTGTGTGTGTGTGTGTGTGTGTGTGTGTGTGTGTGTGTGTATGCGTGCGTGTATGTGTGTGCGTGCGTGTATGTGTGTGTGGGTGTGTGTGTGGGTGGGGGTGTGTGTTGTGTGTGTGTGTGTGTGTGTGTGTGTGTGTGTGTGTGTGTGTGTATGTGTGTATGCGTGCGTGTATGTGTGTGCGTGCGTGTATGTGTGTGTGGGTGTGTGTGGGGGTGTGGGTGTGTGTTGTGTGTGCGTGTGTGTGTGTGTGTGTGTGTGTGTGTGTGCTAAAACAATGGCTGCCAACAAGGGAGTTCTGGCATTTCAGGAGAGGTGTCTTCATGACCTCGAACAGAATCGTCAACCCCATAAAGAAAGGACACAAGACTGACCATGTGCTATTGTCTGTCCACAGTGCGGTCGGTATTGTGTGTGTCTCCCTTTGGGCTGGGTTTCCATCGGACGTGTTCATTGTTCATCATGGGGGCGCCTTCAGCTTTCAGTTTTCAGTTTCAATGAGATATCAAAGTGTGCAGACTGATCTGTATAAGATGCACTTCCATGAAGGAAGGAATCGGTTTTCGTGAGTTTGTTTGAAAAAGATCGGTTTTGTGGGAGTTGTTTGTTCCGTGTTGTGTTTGTTTCAAACACTAAATGTGTGTTCACAACATTCTACACTAAATGTGTGTTCACAACATTCTACACTAAATGTGTGTTCACAACATTCTACACTAAATGTGTGTTCCCAACATTCTACACTAAATGTGTGTTCACAACATTCTACACTAAATGTGTGTTCACAACATTCTACACTCAATGTGTGTTCACAACATTCTACACTCAATGTGTGTTCACAACATTCTACACTCAATGTGTGTTCACAACATTCTACACTCAATGTGTGTTCACAACATTCTACACTCAATGTGTGTTCACAACATTCTACACTCAATGTGTGTTCACAACATTCTACACTAAATGTGTGTTCACAACATTCTACACTAAATGTGTGTTCACAACATTCTACACTAAATGTGTGTTCACAACATTCTACACTCAATGTGTGTTCCCAACATTCTACACTCAATGTGTGTTCACAACATTCTACACTCAATGTGTGTTCACAACATTCTACACTCAATGTGTGTTCACAACATTCTACACTAAATGTGTGTTCACAACATTCTACACTAAATGTGTGTTCACAACATTCTAAGCGCGTTGGGTTACACTGCTTGTCAGGCATCTGCTTGGCAGATGTGGTGTAGCGTATATGGATTTGACCGAACGCAGTGACGCCTCCTTGAGCTGCTGAAACTGATACTGATACTCAAAACATCCTGTGTTGCTCAGTGAGAACCTTGTCGTGTTTGTTTAAAACACTAAATGTGTGTTCACAACATCCTGTGTTGTTCAGTTAGTACCTTGTTGTGTTTGTTTAAAACACTAAATGTGTGTTCACAACATCCTGTGATGTTCAGTTAGAACCTTGTCGTGTTTGTTTAAAACACTAAATGTGTGTTCACATAGCCTGTGTTGTTCAGTTAGAATCTTGTTGTGTTTGTTTAAAGCACTAAATGTGTGTTCACATAGCCTGTGTTGTTCAGTTAGAACCTTGTCGTGTTTGTTTAAAACACTAAATGTGTGTTCACAACATCCTGTGATGTTCAGTTAGAACCTTGTCGTGTTTGTGTAAAACACTAAATGTGTGTTCACAACATCCTGTGATGTTCAGTTAGTACCTTGTTGTGTTTGTTTAAAACACTAAACGTGTGTTCACAACATCCTGTGATGTTCAGTTAGTACCTTGTGTTTGTTTAAAACACTAAACGTGTGTTCACAACATCCTGTATTGTTCAGTTAGTACCTTGTTGTGTTTGTTTAAAACACTAAATGTGTGTTCACAACATCCTGTATTGTTCAGTTAGTACCTTGTGTTTGTTTAAAACACTAAATGTGTGTTCACAACATCCTGTATTGTTCAGTTAGTACCTTGTGTTTGTTTAAAACATTAAACGTGTGTTCACAACATCCTGTATTGTTCAGTTAGTACCTTGTTGTGTTTGTTTAAAACACTAAACGTGTGTTCACAACATCCTGTATTGTTCAGTTAGTACCTTGTGTTTGTTTAAAACACTAAATGTGTGTTCACAACATCCTGTGTTGTTCAGTTAGTACCTTGTCGTGTTTGTGTAAAACACTAAATGTGTGTTCACAACATCCTGTGATGTTCAGTTAGTACCTTGTCGTGTTTGTTTAAAACACTAAATGTGTGTTCACAACATCCTGTATTGTTCAGTTAGTACCTTGTGTTTGTTTAAAACACTAAATGT
>NC_134890.1:3853409-3855909 GCF_041734735.1 Babylonia areolata
ACTCCCCAAATCCTCTGTCCAGTCACCCACACACACGTGTTTCACGTGCGTACTATCCCCCTCCCTCTCCCCCACACACAGATGTCGACCTCGTTAACTTCAGCACTGAAAGAGACTGCAGTTGGCCTGAAAAAAAATCGTGTGTATCATATTGTAAATTAACAAATAATGAGGCCAGGAGATGAAATGATTAACAAATAGTAGAGTGGTAACTTCCTCTATTCACAAGGTACACAACTTCAAGTCAGTGCTGCTTACGCTACCGATTCAGCTATGGCTGACCATGGATAGAGTATATCCGACCTAATGTCTAATTGGGCTGTCTGCTTGGACCAGCGTCGCCTGTGACTGTAGAGACTGATGCGAGAGAGACAGTCTCTGATTCAGCTAGCTCACAGGTAAATAAAAGGTACACTGGAACAAACCCAGAAGTGTCTGGGTTTGTTCCATTGTACCTTTTATTTCAGTAAGTGTCTGGGTTTGTTCCATTGTACCTTTTATTTCAGTAAGTGTCTGGGTTTGTTCCAGTGTACCTTTTATTTACCTGTGTGCTAGCTGAATCAGTAGCGTAAGCAGCACTGACTTGAAGTGATGTATATTGTATCATATTGTATTGTATTGTATCGTATCATATCATATTGTATTTTTGAATTCCTATTTTAGCATCCTTGATTCAGGAACAAAAATTACCTGCAGTTTTTGTGCATGCATGAAACAATGATTATTATCATTTGTAGATGTTGCAATCCATTTTCAGTGGATTGTGACTCTTGGTTTGTACGCTATTTTACTTAGTTTCGTTGCGGATTCAGTCACTAAACTAACGTGCCACCATCAGGATTTTTCCGACTTTGGTCCCGCACACCATGAAAATGTAACCCGTAGGTGCAATAATCTAGGACTTTAACTCACTCAGTACGGCCAGTCCTCTCTTCTCCTCTACACAGACCCCTCGGATGTCCAGTGGGTGTCTGAATGACCCAACCTTTAGCTTCCGTCGTCAGAATTGTGGTATTCTTTGTCAACATTCACGTCTTCAGTATAAGAGCCTTCCGCTTGCAATATTTTGATGATGGTAATTGGGGTGGAACGCTGTTAACGTCGTCTCTTTCGCCGTTCGTATGGAGAGAGTTAAAATAGGACAATACCTCGTATCGTAAGGTATCGTAGAGTATCGTATGGTATTGCGTTGCGTTGCGTTGCGTTGCGTTGCGTTGTGTTGTGTTGCGTTGTTTTGTGCTGTATTGTATTGTTTTGTATTGCATTTTATTGTACTGGTTTTTGATGCAACGGGTTTTCCTGTGTGAAATTAGGACTGCTCTTCCCAGGTAGAGCTTGTCAACACAGAGCAGCGCTCCCATATGTATATGTATAATTGTATTTGTATTTCTTTTTATCACAGCAGATTTCTCTGTATGAAATTCGGGTTGCTCTCCCCAGGGAGAGCGCGTCGCTTCACTACAGCGCCACCCATTTTTTCATAATTTTTCCTGCGTGCAGTTTCATTTGTTTTTCCTATCGAAGTGGATTTTTGTATAGAATTTTGCCAGGAACAACCCTTTTGTTGCCGTGGGTTCGTTTACATTGGACAATACGTAAAACAACGAGAAGGACTAAACCTGTCAAATGGCAAATAACACTAAAGTAATCTTATCACAATACGAGAGAGAGAGAGAGAGAGAGAGAGAGAGAGAGAGAGAGAGAGAGAGAGAGAGATGCCTGCACTTGCATTTGGTTTCCTATCAAAGGATTTTTCAACGAAAGTTTACCAAAGTCTGTCAGTGTCTGTCGATCTGTCAGTTTGTATCAAGACATAGAAGCAGCAGAAGCAGCAGTTGCATTATTATTATTATTATCATTTTTAGCAGAATCAGTAGCAGCAGCAGCAGCAGCAGTAGTAGTAGTAGTAGTAGCAGTAGTAGTAGTAGTAGTGGTTGCTTCTGTTGTTGATTTAACCCTGGTTGCTTGTGTGATTCTGGACTCTCTACCTCCCTCTTTCTCGACCTCTCCTTCTCTCTTCGTCTCACTGTGTGTGTGTGTGTGTGTGTGTGTGTGTGTTATTGTGTGTGTGTGTGTTAGTGTGTGTGTTATTGTGTGTGTATGTGTTAGTGTGTGTGTGTGTGTGTGTGTGTGTGTGTGTGTGTGTGTGTGTGTGCACGCACATACGCGGTGTACCCAAACACGCACACACACACACACACACACACACACACACACACACACACACACACACGCACACACACATACACATAACCAACCAAAACACACCTTACCGGCCTCCCCAAAGGAATCGAACCTCACAATGCTCCAAGATGTGCACGGGAGATAACTCCCCCCCCCCACCACCACCCACCACCACCACCTCCCGACACCCCCCCCCCCCCACCCCCCTATCCCCTCCTTCCCACACTGTCCTGCTAACCCCTCTCCTCTCTCCTAGCAGCCTCCACTCCCCTCCCCTTCCCTCCCCCCCCCTCCCCCTTCCCCTTCACCCTTTCTG
>NC_134890.1:3863409-3868409 GCF_041734735.1 Babylonia areolata
TGGGGAAAAAAAGGGAAGGAAAAAAGAAAAGAACTGCAAATAGTAAGCTGTTGGCCGCCGTTCTTTCTCTGTCTCTGGACCTTGCGATTGGAATGAACTTCCTCTTTCGCTTCGTCAAGTCTCCACACTCAGCTCTTTCAAGTCTGGACTTAACTCTCTCCATACGAACGGCGAAAGAATCGACGTTAACAGCGTTTCAGCCCAATCATCATCAAAATATTGCACGCGGAAGGCTCTTATACTGAAGAGGTGAATGTTGACAAAGAATACCACAATTCTGACGACGGAAGTTAAAGGTTGGGTCATTCAGACACCCACAGGACATCCGAGGGGTCTGTGTAGAGAAGAAGAGAGGACTGGCCGTACTGAGTGAGTTAAAACCCACCTCTTCCCAACATAGCCTCCCTTGCCTGCCATTCCTTGTCTTTAGTTTCTACAGTTTTAGAGTTATGCATGCGTGTGAATGACTGGTGCGAAAGCGCTTTGATTTGTCTCTGCACAACATTAAGCGCTGTATAAATACCATTATATATATATATATATATATATATATATATATATATATATATATATATATATTGATCTGTGCACACGTGTCAGCAGTGAAGGCATTATGTATGGCTCGACACGTGCCATTTTAACCTCTGACAACCCACACACACACACCATGAATGTCATTTCACGTTTTCCAGCGTGGTCAAAATGCAATTGGAACGAAACTTCTTTCAGACACATAAAGTTAACTCAGTCCGCGCAGAGCGCCAAGCACGTGTGTTTGTTCATGTGTGTGTGTGTGTGTGTGTGTGTGTGGTGTGTGTGTGTGTGATGTTGCGTGGTATGTTGTGTGTGTTAGTGTGTGTTAGTGTGTGTGTGTGTGTGTGTGTGTGTGTGTGTGTGTGTGTGTGTATGACTGTGTTTGGGATGCTCAATTCTTCTTGGAGAGGGAATCTTTCTGCAAGAATGTCAACATTGCCTTGAGAGATAGTTTTCAAAATCTATGGAGACATGCTCTAGAGGCGAGTAGTAAATGTTTGTTTTATAGAAATTTCAAAAGTGGATTTGGTAGAGAAAAATATATAAGTCAAATGCCTGATAATTATGTTATCAGCTTCTTCAGATTTCGAAGTAGTAATCATAAGCTGGAAATAGAAACAGGGAGACACAAAGGCATACCACGAGAGTTACGGTTTTGTAAGGTTTGTAACATGTCTGTGATTGGTGATGAGTTTCATTTTATAATGGAATGTCCCAATTATGATCAGTTACGAAATAGATATGTTCCAAAAAAATATTTGTCTCCAAAATCGGTTTTTAATTTTTGTAATATGCTCAAAGGAGGCAAAAAAGTCATTTTAGCTGTAAGTAAGATGATTAGATTTGCAAATGTTGCCTAGTTATACTTTTGGAGTTAAAAGACATTTGTGTTTTCTCAACTTTTATGTGCCATTGTTGTGTATTTGGAAATGTTTGTTATGGGCACGAAAAGAGTATTTTGCAGTAATCCTCCATACTCCAATAGGAGTGAAAGGATAATTAAAACTTGAAACTTGTGTGTGTGATGTTGCGTGGTATGTGTGTGTGTGTGTGTGTGTGTGTGTTAGTGTGTGTGTGTGTGTGTGTGTGTGTGTGTGTGTGTGTGTGTGTGTGTGTGTGTTGTTGCGTGGTATGTGTGTGTGTGTGTGTGTGTGTGTGTGTGTGTGTGTGTGTGTGTGTGTGTGTGTGTGTGTGTGTGTGTGTGTATGTGTGTGTGATGTTGCGTGGAATGTTGTGTGTGTTAGTGTGTGTGTGTGTGTGTGTGTGTGTGTGTGTGTGTGTGTGTGTGTTGCGCAAACACATAGCGCTGCATACGATACATTTCAGGATAGCAATGATAAGAAGACAAAGAAGAGGAAGTGAAAGAAATGCATATATTTATACATGGGGAGAGAGAGACAAACAGACAGACAGGTAGACAGAGACAGAAAGAGACATAGGAGAGAGAAGGAGAGAGAGGGGATAGAGAGGGGGAGAGTGGAGAGAAAGGGAGAGAGAGTGGGGAGAGATAGAAAGAGAGAGAGTAGAGGGAGAGAGAGAGAGAGAGCGACAGAGATAGACAGACAGGCAGACAGAAACAGGGAGACAAAGAATTCCTGTCTTATCTTCAGGGCATTTAATACATACACACATAGTTTAAGAATACTGTAGACAGAGCCATCCTTTAGCAAGTGAACGTACGATTGACATTCACAATTCAGATGTTTTTGCCTCACGTTAATGTAAAGGCCACAACTGTCTATTAAACGATTTTCATCTTCGACCACGTTACAACGTTTACATGCGTAATTTGAATCACATTTGAGTGTTCTCCTGAAAAAAAATTATCCATTTATTGGAGGCAAACCAAGCCGTAATTTAACCAAGGAGTCCTTAAATCATTTTTTAACCCACAAAGTCAAAATATTGCTCACATTCAAATCTATTTATGAACAGTCTGTAATTATTATATATGGATATCTTAAGACATTACTGATTCGTCCCACTCTTGCATAAATGTATTTTTCATTCTTTGCTGAGAGAGAGAGAGAGAGACAGACAGACAGACAGACAGACAGACAGACAGACAGGAAATCAACGTTCTGTTTGGTCTCCTACTTATGACGGTCTTAGATGATAGCATGAGTTCATCACTTCTGAAATAGTCTGGCACACGTGATTTGGACGGACAGTATTAACCCCACCCCCTCACACACACACACACACACACACACACACACACACACACACACACACACACACACACACACACACACACACACACACACACACACACACACACCACACACACACACACACACACACACACACACACACACACACTCACACACACACACACACACACACACACACACACACACACACACACACACACACACACACACACACACACACACTCCCTGTTACTGTTGATACAACGACATATCTTTATAATCTGAGTACTGATAAGAAATATTTCCCTTTGATAACTCAAGCAAGCTAGAGTCATTCCTCTTTACAAATCAGGTGATTTTTCCGATCCTGAAAAAGTATGGACCAATTTCTGTCTTGTCTCATCCATCAAGACCCATAGAAAAACTCTTGCAAAAAGCTTTATATACTTCTCTTGTTACTAACAAACTAATCCGCTAAGATCAGTCTTGCAACACTGCTCTCATACAACTTACTGACAGTATTTTGCACAACATTATGAAAATAACTTCAGATGTCTTCTGTTTATAGGATTTGAGAAAGACTTTGATATAAATACGTCATTTGTTGTAAATACGTAAATTATAAGTTTATGATTTGCCACTCAATTTTTTTTTTTCAGACAGGAAACAATTAATAACTGTAAATAATCAAACCTCTTAATCAGTCCTTTTGTCTATAGAAAAGCAAATACTATCCGAGAGAGAGAGAGAGAGAGAGAGAGAGAGAGAAACACACACACACCACCACCACCAACACCACCACCACCAGCAGCACACCACACCACAACACACCTTTTTGCCTTAAGCAAATGAAAGCCTCAAAAGGCCTAGGTGAAGAGCTGAATTAACTACAGCTGTCGTGAGGTGAATGATTTCATACTCTAAGTTCCTGTCAATTTAGCAAGGATTAGGTAGAGAAGTCGGTGTCACAGGGTTCGTGAACGACCTTGATTTTTTTTTTTTTCCTTTTCGCACGCACACACACACACACACACACACACACACACAGAAGTAAACCAAAACAGCGAGTCAATGGACAAAATGTGTAGATTAACCCCTTAAGCGCCGAGCTCTGGATGAAATGAGATCATTGTGATATGAAACTGACACAGGGTAATTGATTTTGCCTAGCAAAAATAACGCAGTCCAAAGGGAGAGAAATCCGGCTAAGAATGATGACTGACACTCCAGCCCGATGTCAATAGCGGTGACAACCTTTCGCTGACAATGAATCTTGGCCACTGACAGTCAAAGGGTTAAAAATATAGGGAGACAAATGTGATGGTGTCAGGGTTAGGGTAGGGTGGAGTGGAGTGGAGTAGATATAGGTAGGATAGGGGATAAGGGTGTAGGGATGGAAGGAGGGATTAGGAGTAGTAGAAGATAGCAGGTTCCTTGCAGGCAAAAACATATGAAATCACTAAAGTAATTACAGGAAAACAGTGCAGAGATACGTAGCACAAACTTGTTGTGGAGGCACGCTCAGAGTGGTCAGTTTAACTATCGCCACAGGCTGGCTCAGCTCAAAGTGACCAGTGACCACACTCTGTCGCTATTTATGCAAGTTAAGCGAACTGCAAAGACGCTCACGTGGCCCGCGAAACAAAAGGTCCCAAATCAGCCTAAATCTGATTAGAATTGTGTTTGTGACAAGGTGTTCAATGATAAATTTCTAAATGATTCCTGAACCGATTTACGTCGGATTGGTCGCAAAAGAAACAGCTAAACACCTACTTTCTAATGAGTACAAAATGGAGTGATGATTATTGAAGGTGAATTTATAATCTTAATTTAAGTCACCTGAAAAGGGTTAGTTTTAGCGAGCTCGTCACTGAAAATTACAAACTGTGTTAAATCAGTTTAACGTAGGCAAACACACATGGAATAGATGGAATTGCGATGATTCTACCAGTATATAATACATGCAGTTTTCTGAACCGACAAAAGATATATTTAATGAGATATTGTCGTCAGAAACACATATTAGAGCTCGCCCAATGGCAACGTTGACTGGTTATGGAGTAGTTGTGTGGCGAGGACAAAATGACTTAAGCTTAGCGTCAGTTAAAATTTTTATGCTGACGAATGACTAAAATGAAAACAAGTATGCTTTTAACTGATTAAAGTGTGTGTGTGTGTGTGTGTGTGTGTGTGTGTGTGTGTGTGTGTGTGTGTGTGTGTGTGTGTGTGTGTGTGTGTGTGTAAGCACAACAAAATATAACCTGCCGTGAATGATACCTAAATTTAAATCAATACATGTTCGGAGCAGTTTAG
>NC_134890.1:3873409-3883409 GCF_041734735.1 Babylonia areolata
CCAACAGAGGGAGAGCAAGAGATTTATAATGTGGGGTGCATGAGGGAAAACATTAGTGTGTAAAAAAATGGAGAGGGGTAGAGAGAAAACTGAAATACTTCAAAGAATGAGACTTTCCGCAGTGCCCTCACTAGGTAGAGAAAGAGAGAGGGAGAGAGAGTGGGGAAAGAGAGAGAGAGGGAGATACAATGGCCTAAAGAGAGAGGGAGATGGAGAGAGAGAGGGGGAGAGAAAGAGAGAAAGAGGGGGAGAGAAAGAGAGAGAGGGGGAGAGAAGGGGGAGAGAGAGAAAGAGAGAGAGAGGGAAAAGAGAGAAAGAGAGAGAGGGAGAGAGAGAGGATGGAGAGAGAGAGGGGGAGAGAGAGGGAGACAGAGAGAGGGGGGAGAAGGAGAGAGAGAGAGAGGAAGAGAGAGGGGAGAGAGAGAGAGGGGGAGAGAGAGAGGCATAGAATGAAAACAGGAGAAAGTGTTTAAATGTGTGTGTGTGTGTGTGTGAGAGAGAGAGAGAGTGAGTGTGTGTGTGTGTGTGTGTGTGTGTGTGTGTTTGTGTTTGTCTGTGTGTGTGTCTGTGCGCGCTTGATTGCTTGCTCGCGTGAGTGCACTGTGTGTGTGTGTGTGTGTGTGTGTGTGTGTGTGTGTGTGTGTGTGGCCTTGAGGAATAGCAATAAGAAGAAGAAGAATGAAAAGAAAAAGAGAAGACAGAGAGAGAGAAAAAAAAACAACGAAGACAAACAAGACAAAGATCGGAATAACGACAACAATAACAACACCATAAACAAGGATACGAGAGAAAGAACAAATTGCTATCCCTATTGTGCTACAAACGTGAAAGGTTAACGTCCTAAAAAAAAACGTGGAATCAATATAATAGAATGAAAAAAAAAACACGAAAAAAACCCAAAGCTCCAAAATGGCCTGAAATTCCAGAACACGGCTTTATTTTCCTCTAACTGATGATCACGCTCACCACAGGAGCAAGCAAATAGCAGACCAGAACGAGATTCGAACCCGAGCTATCTAGGTCAGCATCCCTTTGCAAGGGAATTACTGGAGAGAGAGAGAGAGAGAGAGAGAGAGAGAGAACCCCACAAACAGCAACAACAACAAAAAGTTGTTACCTAGAGTCTTGAGAAACAAAATCACCGAAACTTGTAGTTAAGATAAAGGCAGTGGATTTTTTATTTATTTTATTCTTTTATTCTAATTAATCAATTAGTTATTTATTCGTTTTAATTATTATTTATTCATTTATTTATTTTTGCGGACGTTAAAGAACTCGTGACAACAAAGAGATGGTCATTGAAAAGAAAAGAAAAGTGAAGATCGATGAAGTGGAAAATTGGTACTGTAGTGGAGAATGAACTTAGAAAGAGAGAGGGAGAGTGTTCTGCCCTTATACACGCTCCTCTCAGAGACATATTATGATCTGACAACGAAAATGATGCGTGTGTGTGTGTGCGTGTGTGTGTGTGTGTGTGTGTGTGTGTGTGTGTGTGTGTGTGTGTGTTTAAAAGTATAAAGATATGTCAGAGTATCTACAATAACAGGGGCTTTGCTATCCTTCCATCTAACCCGTCCAAATCACATGTGCCGAATTATTTTAGTTGTTATATATATTTTGACTTACATCCAAGACAGCCATTAGTTGAAGACTAAACGGAACATGGATTTTCTTTGAATCAATATATTGTTTTAGAATACAGATGTCGTTTTCACTGGTCCTAACGCTTGATTATTTTTTTCAGCAATGGTTGCAAAATGCTTATTTAACTGACTTGCTGTTACATCACTGATGCTTTGTTAACATTTTGAAACGTGTTTATTATTCCACTTGCTTATGGCTTTCCAAATCAGACGAGAATCTTTTGTATTAATTTACATTTTCTGAAAATGATTACATTTGGATTTACGTCTCATGGCGTTTAATTTATTTATTTGTTTCTTATATTGTTCGTTTGATCCATACATTTTCAGATCATCTCTATGGTGTATTTCATTGTCAATTTCTTGTGTTATCTATAGTGGTTTTCTTGTCTAACTATTTTCCTAATAAATGTATGTTATAAAGAGAAGAAAATGTATTTATCCAAAATTCGACAGCTTCATCAGGATCTCTTAACTGATATACATAATCTAAATGCGAGTTCGCTCAATCAGAGAGAAAAAGTTCTGAAAACTCTCTAAAAAAAATATAGCTTTATGTCCTACCTTTGGAATCTTAACACGATTTTTAAACCAGGTGAGACAGACTGGAAAATGATCTCTACTGCCACAAGATGGAACATGTACCTCCACAATGTGTTGTTTTGTGGTTACGTATATGTAATATATTATGGTATTTGTTCTTTCAGTTATGCTTGTTGGTCTGTCAATTAATTGTCATGCATAGAGTCGTTCTGATGCCACTTTGGTTTTGGTTTAAGCAAGTGTCTTTGTGTGTGTGTGTGTGTGTGTGTGTGTGTGTGTGTGTGTGTGTGTGTGTGTGTGTGTGTGTGTGTGTGTGTGTGTGTGTGTGTGTGTGTGTGTGTGTGTGTGTGTGTGTGTGTGTGTGTGTGTGCTCTACACAGTACATGTACATGTGCAAACCAATTTCCCCTTTCTTGTGTCCCCCCTCTCTCTCTCTCTTTCCACCCTCTCTCTCTCCCTCTCTCTCTCTCTCTCTCTCTCTCCCTCTCTCTTGCTCTCTCTCCCTCTTTCTTCCTCACTCTCTCCCTCTCTATCTTGCCCTCTCTCCCTCTCTCTTTTCCCCTCTCCCTCTCTTGCTCTCTCTCTCTCTCTCTCTTCCTCTCTCTCTCGCCCTCTTTCTTGCTTTCTCTCTCTTTCTTTCTTGCTCTCTCTCCGTCCCCCTCTCTCTCCCTCTCTCTTTCCATTTTATCTTTCCCTTGATGGCTGGATGCGAAAAAAAAAAAGAAAAAAAAAGCATGTGCATACTAATTCCACGTCCGTCGTAAATTTGTGTTTGTTTTTCCGTTCTTTCGTTCTCTGTCTCTGTCTCTGTCTCTCTCTCTCTGTGACTCTCTCTGTCTCTATCTATCTCTCTCTCTCTGCCTCTCTCTCTTCGTCTATCTCTCTCTCTCTCTTTGTCTGTCTCGCCCCCTCTCTCTCCCCCTATCTCTCTCTCTCTCACCCTCCCTCTTTCTCGATCTCCGCACATTTCTTTTACTCATACAAGAGACTCACTTCTCAAGGGAAATATCCTAGGTCTGAGACTGCCTGCAGTCTACACAAAGAGCATGAACATGCAAATGTGGACTTCTTAGGTCGCACCACCACCACCACTTAGCCCCCGGGCAATAAAAATGCACAACCTCCTCTGAACTCCAGAATTTGGAACCAGGAGGGGCAAGGGAGTTAACAAGTGACTTCTCGTGAAGCACGCGAACCCACGGAAAAACGTCATCCCGCTTGCTTTGTACGAAGACGAAATCAGGGACAGTTTTATTTTAACCCTTCAACTGCTGCTGACGTGTATGCTGGTCACTGAATGGCTGTTGCCTCAATAACACCGAGGTTGCTGGTCACAGTTATTGTTCAGCGTATGTCATAGACTGACATAAGCATATAGTTAGGCCACCAGCAACGTGAGAGCTGTATTATCAATGGTTTCTCCATTGCAAAGGGAATTCATTTCCCTCGCATCTTTTAAATCTCGTCTCAAAACTCACCT
The DNA here is from genome assembly GCF_041734735.1 of Babylonia areolata. Taxonomy (NCBI): domain Eukaryota; kingdom Metazoa; phylum Mollusca; class Gastropoda; order Neogastropoda; family Buccinidae; genus Babylonia; species Babylonia areolata. The sequence continues at coordinate 3,877,076 of NC_134890.1, forward strand.
TTTTCCCTCAGCAATAAGTTCAATTGTGGCAGGTCCACTTCCTTTGCGTTAGCTGTGCTTGACTATGTGTGTATACATATGTATGTGTACATAACTACATGCATGTACATGAATGTGTATTGTGTGTGCGTGTGTTTATGTAAGTTTGTGCCTGCCTATGTGTGCGTATGTGTTAGGGTAGCTGTTAGATGCACATGTATGTTAAAATGTATGTATGCAGTGTGTGTGTGTGTGTGTGTGTGTGTGTGTGTGTGTGTGTGTGTGTGTGTGTGTGTGTGTGTGTGTCTCAGACCTAGGCAATTTCCCTTGAGAAGTGAGTCTCTTGTATGAGTAAAAGAAATGTGCGGAGATTGAGAAAGAGGGAGGGACAGAGAGAGAGATAGGGGGAGAGAGGGGGGGCGAGACAGACAGAGGAAGAGAGAGAGACGAAGAGAGAGAGGCAGAGAGAGACAGAGAGAGACAGAGAGAGACAGAGAGAGAACGAAAGAACGGTAAAACAAACACAAATTTACGACGGACGTGGAATTAGTATGCACATGCTTTTTTGTTTTTTTTTTTCTTTTTCTTTTTTCACGGCGGCTACTTGCTCCCCCGTTTTAAAACCCGATCCTTCGGTGATTCTTCCTTTTCTTATTCAGCTCCATATGTCTGGAACAGTTTACCTCACGATCTTCGCCACTCTCCTCCTTCATTTTAATATTTCAAAACTGGTCTGAAAACACATCTTTTTTGAAAACGCCTATCCATAGACCTTCCATACCCTTTCAGTTATAAGCCATGCAAACTCTCTCTCTCTTTCGTTGTGTGTGTGTGTGTGTGTGTGTGTGTGTGTGTGTGTGTGTGTGTGTAATTATGTAATATGCGTAGTCTCTGAATCTGCGTTAAATCATTATTTTTCTTCTTCTTTCTTTTGTGAGTTATTACGCGCGCACGCGTGTGTGTGTATGTGTGTGTGCGCGTGTGTGTGTTTGATTTTTATTGAAAAGCGCTTTGAGCTCTCTTCAAGGGAGGAAAGCGCTCAACAAATGTCCATTATTATTATTATTATTATTATTATTATTATCATTATTATTATCATTATTATTATTATTATTATTACATCACATAAAAGAGAAGAAGCAGGAATCCCACTTCAGATTTATAGCACACTGGCGTCACCGCGCCATGGTTCAGCGGTTAAGTGGTTAATCGGAGAACACTGACGCGATGGCAAGTCCTCCAAATTTTCCTCTCGGTTTGGAGAACGAGAAGGAGACAGACCAGGAAGACAATGAATTTGTGCGAGGGATGAAAGAAGTAAGGTTGATGACAATCACGCACGCACGCACGCATGCGCACGCACTAGAATTAGCAGTCCGTCGCCAAGGTAACCGTGACTTCAAAGTTGAAGCTGATGAAAGCTGCAGGCAGAAACCCTAATTCCTGATAGTTTACTATCCGGCAACCGAGAAACGGTGCATGCTTGACTGAAAACAAAAATGATGTTCTTATGAACAGGTGCTCTCTCTCTCTCTCTCTCTCTCTCTGTCTCTGTCTCTGTCTCTCTCTCTCTCTCTCTGCTCTTTTCTATTAGTCGTAATCGTAGTAACAGAAGAAGTAGTAGTAGTAGCAGCAGCAGCAACAATAGTAGTAGTAGTAGTCGTAGGATAAGTAGTAGTAGTAGTAGCAGTGCCTGAAAATCAATGTTCATAGTCACAAGCCATATATCGGGTGTCCCAAAATACGTGAACCGCTTTTGACAATTATTTTCTCTGTGATAGAGAAACCGAAACTCACTGAAACTTTATACACAGTAACTTTTGAGTGTCATCAATAAGTCTGCAAAATATCTAAAAGTTCGGACGCAAAGTATGCGAGTATTGTCAAATTCAAAACAGCATGTCAAAAAATCCAGTATCAGAGGAAAACTCACTTTCTCCTTGAAACAGTTTTCAATGGTAACCTTATCACTTTCACTTAAAGGCATGTTTGATCCTTCCAAACTGAAACTTTGGACAGAACTGATTTTGGATACAGACGACAATACAAAATTTAAAAAAATCAATAGACTTGATACCCAGACAGGCTATTTTTAGACTGACAATGATTGGCAGATGCAAACATGTACCTGGCAGCTGGCATGAACATGATGAAGGTCACATTGCACTGCTCTGATATTGAATTTTTTGACATGCTGTTTTGAATTTGACAGTACTCGCATAATTTGCGTCCGAACTTTTAGATATTTTGCATATTGTTCATGATACCCTAAGGTTACTGTGTACATTTTTTTTTTTTTTTTAATGAAGTCGGTTTCTCTATCACTGAGAAAATACTTTTCAAAAAGCGCTTCACTTTTTTGGGGACACCTGATATAATAAAAAAAAAAAACCAAAAAAACACATAGACTTCTTTGAAGACGTCTGTCATTTCTTTCCGGTTTTTGCCATAACTGACTGAAAATTGTAAACATTCTACTTGATTTATTATTTAAAAAACAACAACACACACAGAAACAACAACAAAATATCTTAAAGATATGTAACAAAACGAAACTGAATGATGAAACTTGAAATGCGTTTTTTGACTCACTTGTGTAAACAAAGTGAGTATGTTTCAACCCGGTGTTCGGTTCTCTCTCTGTCTCTCTGTCTCTGTCTGTCTGTCTGTCTGTGTGTGTGTGTGTGTGTGTGTGTGTGTGTGTGTGTGTGGTAAACTTTAACATTGATATTTTTCTCTCGAAATACTTGGTCTGCCAATACCAAAACTGGCTCAAACATAGTATGAAAAAACACCCTTTACAATCATACCAATAACAGGTTGTAAGTTTCCCGAATTAAGCAGTATTTCCGAATCATTAACGATTTATTTCGTTGAGAAGTGTTCCGAAATCCGAAAATTCTAAAAACCGCTTTCCACTGAGTTTCGCCGACAAGAAAGAAGGTTGTGTTCGAAGACGACATGTCCTCGGTGTTTCTTGTTCACAATCAAAAGGAAAGAAACACAAATTCTGGACAGAACACTAACAGTACTGATACTAACTACACCATCGACGTGTCTACTGCATATAAATATTCTAAAGTGGACACTGAATTAACTGGAATGAACATAAACGGAAAAATTGAATCGATCGTTTCTTTCAGCCCGTTGTAAACTGGTTCGTGCAGATCTGGAGATTTACCATGCGTTGCGATGTGTTTGAAGGAGATGGCAACGTCTCATTTACCGCCGAAATATAAGTATAATTGAGATATAATAAAACACACAAAAACATGATTTAAACGGCGTTATTACCTCCGCTGCAATCACATCTATTTATCGCACGAAGAAGAAAACGTCAACATTGCTTTAAGTTTTAAATTTAGTCATTTAATGTCAAATGTGTCGCAGCCTTGGGGGTTGTCTGTTTGCATCAGAACTGAACATACGTGGTTCGATCCCGCTCGCATGCCTTATTTTCCCCATCTTGAAAAAAAAAAAAAAAAATCCCAAGTTTATTTTATATACCATATTTGATCAGAGGACTTTTCAACGATTTCTTCAATCTCTTTTTTTTTCTCCTTTACTGGATAAAGCTGGAAGCACAGGTGAGTCTCGAAAGCTTTGCCTCTTGTTTTAAATTCAGATAATCAATATATTCAAATACTAAGATACAACTGATGAGGTAAACAATTCATCTCCGTCTTTACAGAGCACTGCTTCACTTCAAACTGAATGATCGTGTTGAACGTGTTTTTTTGTTTTTGTTTTTTTGTTTGTTTTTTTGTTTTGTTTTGGTTTGTTTGTTGTTGTTGTTTTTTTTGTTTTTTGTTTGTTTGTTTTTTGTTTTGTTGGTTTTTTGGGTTTTTTTTTTTTGTTTTTTTTTTTTGGGGGGGGGGGGGGGGGGGGGGGGGTACGCTCATAGTTGACTTCATCAAGTTTTTGCGCCTTATACATGCTAGTAGTAGTACTAGTAGTTCTTTTTTTATGCATTTATCCTCTTTTTTTTTCTCAAGGCCTGACTAAGCGCGTTGGGTTACGCTGCTGGTCACGCATCTGCTTGGCAGATGTGGTGTAGTGTATATGGATTTGTCCGAACGCAGTGACGCCTCCTTGAGCTACTGAAACTGAAACTGAAACTGATCGTGTTGATGTTGTCCGTGTGATCCGATCTTTAGAACTGGGCACTGGAATGAGTCAAAGAGAGGTAGAAATATTGAACAGGTAAAAACAAGATTTCTTTTAAGTTCTTTCAAGTGAGCCAAGGCGCACAGCCATTGCTACTGAATGCTTATAATATGGTTGCTTACAGGTTAACTCTTTCCATACGAACGGCGAAAGAGACGACGTTAACAGCGTTTCACCCCAATTACCATCATCAAAATATTGCAAGCGGAAGGCTCTTATACTGAAGAGGTGAATATTGACAAAGAATACCACAATTCTGACGACGGAAGCTAAAGGTTGGGTCATTGAGACACCCACTGGACATCCGAGGGGTCTGTGTAGAGGAGAAGAGAGGACTGGCCGTACTGAGTGAGTTAATAGAATGGGTACAGAAACAAAACGAGAGATACACAGAAACTGACAGTGAACGGGCACCACAGCCGAGTTGTTGAAGCGTTGGACTTTCAATCTGAGTGGTGGCGGTTCGAATCCCGGTCGGATCGCCTTGTGGGTTGATATGCAGACCTACAAGTTCTTGAACCCCTTTCGTGCGTATACAAATGGAAAGGGATGAAATAGGCACGTTAAAGATTCCTGTAATCCATGTGAGGTTAGGTGGGTTATGGAAACAAGAACATATCAAGTTAACGGAGTATGGTTGCAAGCATGTCATGCAGGTATAAGTCCGCATTTACATGAGAGTTGCAGTCCACAAATGCTGAAGAAGGCGGGGATAGGAGGGGGGAAGAAGGAGGTGGAGAATATGGAGGAGGGGGAGATAAAACTGATCCCGAAACTTCTTCAAAGTCTCAACAAGAATTGCTTCACCATGTTTCTTATATACCTGTAAGCAAATCGATGGAAAACACAAAAAGCAGCCAGAGTTCGAAAGGATGTGTATTTTCTTTCGAAAGGGAAACCAGCATTGTCCAAGTTTGTTGTGTAACACTTACCTAACGGTTCTCAAACCCATTCGCAAATAAATGGGATCAGGTTCTGTCTGAGGTAGTTTGACGTCAGCCTGGTTTACACTCTGTTCACAGAGGCTATTGATAAAACTTCCCAAGTAGAGCGCGGATTGAAACCAACTCCAAAGTCTATTGTATAAATCACAAATGGCCAAGTGATGACCCAAGTTTTATTTCGCGTACTCCGACAAAAGCTCTCCAGTTATCACCCTCCAGTTAAGCTGACGTGCTTTCCTGCACCCAAGCTAGCGTTTCTTGGATGTTTCAAGGCCTGAATAATGTCATAATTAGACTGATTAGTGCTAACAAATTACTTGGAGACTCGCTGAGCCAGTGTGTATCCATACAATAACGCTCACGTTTTCACAACCCATCATGAAATTCATTTCTCTAAGTCAGGTCGAGCTCGGAGCCAAACAGTGTCATCGTCAGTCATCACCGTGGCTTCATATCATGGAATCAATTTCAGGAGTCAGCTGACTTCTTCATTCTCTGCACACTACCTGATGTCTGTTCCACGCACGCTAATTCAGGCACAAACGTCGGTATTATCTGAATGTGTATTCTCAACCTCCAGGTCGCGCCAACGATTACACTGACATCAGTCCCAATTACTTTGACAAATTCGACGCATCACCAGTCCCTAATGTGTGAATGAATTCGTGCAGTCTACAAAACATGTTACTGATTTGGGGAATCAGAAGTTTTCCGGGTTCATAGAATGCAGTCACTGACATTTGCACAATGTCTGAATTAGCAACAGTTCCTTAGAACCAGGCCAGGGATATTTCCAACTTTCCTTTCACCTTGCTGTTCCTTTGAAAGAAATAAGACAACGTCTGTTCTGTTGCCCACAAAGGTTTTACCCAGGAACTATGCCAAGCCCTTCCCCTCTTTAACAACAATCCTTTACTTATTCTAACGGCGCTGCTTGTGGCCCTTTCGTTCGTTCATCGATCTGAACTCCCGAGATTTTTTGTTCAATTTTCTCTGCCTCTTCGTCTGTCCCTGAGGCCGTTAATGGCGGGAACGTGCCACGTAATGCTGGAGCAGTGTCAGGAATGGAGCAATTGCTGTTCACAACGACATCCCATTGTGTCAGCATCGTTTCTCGGTCACGTTGACATTTGCCACAAACGAGGTTGTCGTCTGGCTTGATAAGGATGCCACACATACAGCAGAATGTCATCCGTTGATGTGATTTATTTCATGGACCTTAACTCTTTCCATACGAAGGGCGA
>NC_134890.1:3888409-3900909 GCF_041734735.1 Babylonia areolata
GGAGTCAAAGGTCAAGGTCGTTCTTTGGCAAAATAGAAAATGCTTGATAGTTACCGTATTTCATACCTTTGTATTGCTCAAGCTTGGTATGCTGACAGGTCAAGGGTACAGTTGATCCTTAAAGAAATATAAAACAAGAGGTTGAAGGTCATGACATGTGACATTGATAGGACACGTTTTTGCTTGAAAGAGAGAGAAGGTCTGGTAGACATTCTTCATCAGACTTAAAGCAATTGTCGGTCATGGTGACATCAAAACCCGTGAAAGGAAACAAGGTCATAGGTCAAGAGTCAAGGTCACATTATTGCGTATTCAGAGTATGGAAAAGCATAATATAACTTAGGTTTTTCATCCAATTTTCATTAATCGTGCTGTTATTTGTGGTGGTCAGAACACCAGTGCTTTGTAAAGTTAGAGATCAAAGGTCAAGGTCATATCATTGCATGATTTAAGTAGCCTCCCTTCACTGCCTCTTCCTTGTCTTCAGTTTCTCCAGTTTTAGATTCATGCATGCGTGTGAATGACTGGTGCGAAAGCGCTTCGATTTGTCTCTGCACAAGATTCAGCGCTGTATGATGATGATGATGATGATGATGATGATTATTATTATTATTATTACCATTATCATTATTTTTTTTTTTTTTTGCGAGATTATCTGGTTCTTTATTCCATTAAAGACATTATTTTATTCTTTTTTTGTTTGTTTGTTTTTAATTATTGTTTTGTTGGATTAAGTGTGAATCACATGTGAGTCTTCAAGTCTTTGCCTCTTTGGTTTGAGACAGGTGTTGTATTCTACTGTCATGTTAGTCACTATGTCATGTGCCTGTGGTAGATCTCAAATAGTCTGTTAGGTCCTCTATTAATTTGTCTATTATTTATTGTTTGTTTGTTTTTTGTTTTTATTTTGTTTTTTACTTGGTCCAGTGCATCCTTGATTTCACTCAGATCGTTTCTGATCGATCGCGTCAGTTCAGTGTGAACGGGCGTTGCATGATTTGTATCAGTTAACCCTTTCACTGCCAAGCTCGCATTTATGCAGCAGCTAGGTAGAGGACCCATGTCACTGAAGGGTGACCAGATCATGGGTCTGTTATCCATGAACCTACTGCTCTTTATGTTCGGTGGTAGGATAGGCCATTACTTTCTAGACATCGCAGGGGGAATCTCTAGCTATTCTTAGACACCATATTTTCTGTGTTTATAGCACATGGGAATTTTGCACTTTAAATTGACTGGCGGTGAAAGGATTAAGCATGCCATATGTTACCGTCACTGTGTTTGCCACTGTGCCATATTCAGTAGTAACGGGTTGCCCGTCAGTGTAGTAATGCGCATTTTACGCACGCAAAATGGAACCAACGGCGACAAAGCGGTTGTTTCTGGCAAAGTTCGGTGGACAGATACTGACTCTGGCGCTCTGACTGGAAAACATACACACTTGCAGAAAGAACTAGGGGGGGGGGGGGGATGCACTATAGCGGCGCATTGTCCTTAGGAGAGCAGCCCGAATTTCAGAGAGAAAAAAAATGCAGTGAATAAGAGAAATACAATACAATACAATACAATGCAATGCAATGCAATACAATACGACACGAGACGACACGACACGATACGACACGACCTGTCACGATCCGATACGATACGACACGACATGTCACGATACGATACGCTTCGATACGAAACGACACGATACGATGCGACACGACACGACACGACACGATACGATGCTTGAAACGCCTGTCACCGACATACAACATATATTCTGCACATGGCTATGTTTGACATGATCTTCGTCGATTAGCCACACACTGTCCAAAGACAACATTATGCACACACACACACACACACACACACACACACACACACACACACACACACACACACACACACACACACACACACACACTGCAGCTTGTCAATCCAGGTTATTAGGATGCAACAACACGACGAAGCGACAGGAACATCAGCACACGATATCTGTGGTCAAGTACCTCTGTCATGCCCGAGAGAAAGAGAGTAGGACAGACAGAGAGACAGAGAGAGACACACAGAGAGAGACAGAGAGAGACACAGAGAGAGACACAGAGAGAGACAGAGAGTTGAGACAGACAGACAAACAGACACTGACACACACACACACACACACACACACACACACACACACACACACACACACACACACACACACACACACACACACACACACACACACAGAAAGAGAGGTAGACACACAGACAGAGAAAGAGACAGACAGACAGAGACAGAGACAGACAGAGACGGAGAAAGAGACAGTGACACAGAGACACAAAGACAAAGACAGACACACTGACGCACGCACAAACACGCACGCGGACAAACGCACGTACACCCACAGGTGGAGAGAGAGAGGGGTGAGAGAGAGACAGAGACAGATAGACAGACAGAGAGAGAGAGAGTTACAGACAGACAGACGGACAGAGGAACAGAGACAGAGACACACTCTCTCCCTGGGGAGAGCAGCCCGAGTTTGGCTTAGAGAATTCCGCTGCGATAAAAAGAAATACAAATACAAAGACATTCGCATAAACTCAAACGCGCCAGTTCGGCCGTTAATTATATAGAATGGAATGGAACATGTCTTTATTACCACGTGTACCGGGGTCACAAGGAATATAGGGAAGGATATATAACTCCTTCCAACGAAAATGGATATCCCAGATCCTGAAAAGAGAAAAAAAAAAAAAATCAACACGACTCTGTTGATAGCAAAACTGTCCATTTCTAAATTCAAATACGGTATGTGTAAGAATCTGTATCTTATCTTTGAAACCGAGCTCAAATTACGTAAGATGTGATCTATGTCTACCAAGATACCCGAGCACTTATACCGATCCACAAAAAAACTCAAGTGGTCAATTTAAATGTGTACATTTAAAGAAGTTCCGTAAAACTAATGCCTCCAGAGAGAGAGAGAGAGAGAGAGAGAGAGAGAATGAGATCGTGTCGACCTCGCCTCTTTCAGACATTGTGCATGAAACTACCATGTATGTGATTTATATGTTGCATGGCCTTGAAAATGTTTGGGTATGACAATGGTAAGAAGACAGATTACAGAGGGAAGAAAGAGAGGGGAAAAAACGACAGAATAAAGAGATGAGTGAAGAAAAAAGAAAGAAAAGAAAAAGAAAAGACAACAGAAAGAGAAAAATGATGATGGAACAGAAATAAACAACAACTAAAATGAAAAGAGAGAGAGGAGAGAGAGAGAGAGAGAGAGAGAGAGAGAGAGAGAGAGAGATTGAGAGAACAAACAAAAAAAACCCACAAAAAACAAACACAAACACACAAACAAAAGCGGCAAAGAGCCTTCCAAGGATGCTGAGACTATCCTGCTCATTTGCACAAGTTTTACGTATCCACTGATTTCTCAAAAAAGCAAACAAACAAAAAAGAAAAGAAAAGAAAAAAAAAAGAAAAACAACTCCTTCCAACATTCAAACGAAGACACAACATCAACCCCCCTCTCCCCAGCAGTCGAAAGGCGAAAGATCAGTACAAGAACTGTCGCTCCGGCAGCGAAAAATGCCGTGCAGCAGACGCGCTAAACCGTAGGACAATCCGCGATCGTATAATGTGGGAAGTGAGAACAGGCGGTGACGTCACTGCGTCATGCTGCCGCGCGCTGTATGGCTCGCAGGTGTTGTCAAAAATCGGATTTCTTTCTCAAAGAGTTAAGACAAGAGACTTTCATTTTTTTAATTGTCTATACCCGAGGACATAAATTATCCGTTCCACATGTGCAAACATCAGAATGAAAAGGAAATTAACTAAGCCACACAGACACACACACACACACACACACACACACACACACACACACACACACACACACACACTGCATATTAATCATGTCATGAATAAACTCAATTATGGCATAACAGTCGTCGTATATTTATGGAAAATAAATATATGCAGCGAATTACGTATGCACAGATTATCAGACAGAAATTACCACTGTTTCAAACTGGGGATGTCACACTGTAATGCTTTCATTTATTTCCTTTTTCCGTTCTTTAATTGTACGTCCTGCACAATATATATATATATTGTATTGTGTTTCTCTTTTTGTCACAACAGATCTCTCTGTGTGAAATTCGGGCTGCTCTCCCCAGGGAGAGCGCGTTGCTACACTACAGCGCCACCCATTATGTAAAAAGAAATCCACTCTCATGGGTACACAAATATATAAGCATTCACTCAAGACCTGACAAGCGCGTTGGGTTATGCTGCTGTCAGGCATCTGTCTAGCAGATGTGGTGTAGCGTATATGGATTTGTGCCGAACGCAGTGGCGTCTCCTTGTGAAACTGAAACAAAGTGAACAAGCATGCCAATCTGAGATTACAATGACAACAGCAATGCAAAAATGTGGGCAATAATAATAATAATAATAATTATTATGATGTACATTCATTTTGCGCCCTTTCTCACAAAGAGCTCAGGGCGCTTGACATGAAAGAAAAATATTACAAGTAACTTAAAACATTCATGGCCAATCTTTCTCAAAAAACCCTCCCCCCACTCACACTCTCCCTTTCCCACTCTACATACATCCAAAGTGAGCTGACATGGGTGGTGTTGGAGAAAAGGAAGCTGAGAATACTTAAAGATAGGTTTTAGAAAGATGAGTCTTTAGTGATGAGCGAAAAGCAGAAATAGAATCAGATGCACGGATATTACGAGGAAGGTTGTACAAGATGTGAGGAGCAGCAAAGAAGAAAGAACGTTCACCATAGGTTCTTGTATTGACACGAGGAAGTTTCCAAAGTTAACAGGAAGAGCGGAGATTTCTTGTGGGAAACGAGCAACACATGGACACATTGACACACACATCGTTTCACAACTTGCACAGCTTACCACGAGCACGTGAAAACGGGATGTTAAAGCCCTGATGAGACAGAACCCTGACACGAATACCTTGACTTAAAAGAAAAAAAGGCTTTCGTTTGTTGGAGAGATGAATAGAACTGTCGCCAGTTTAGCTTGAAGCGCGCCTTATGTCTGGACGTATATCATGTGGATTAAACAAGATTTTCGAATACACGTTGGTCTTTGACGAGTTTCTACAGGTAAGAAAAAAATGTGTGTTCTCTTTCGCCTCCTCTCCCCTCCACCTCACCTTCCTCCCCATCTGCCATCTTTGTGCGTGTGTGGGTGTGTGCGTGTATGCGCGTGTGTATCCCACGCTAATGTCGTTGTGGCCTAGATTTTTTTTGTATAAACATGATTACTAACAAATCATTTCCACTAACACACAAAAACATTTCAAGTGATGACATGGTTATGGCATTATAATATACGGAGTGATGGCCTAGAGGTAACGCGTCCGTCTAGGAAGCGAGAGAATCTCAGCGCGCTGGTTCGAATCACGACTCAGTCGCCGACATTTCTCCCCCCCCCCCCCCCCTCTACTAGACCTTGAATGGTTGTTTGGACGCCAGTCATTCGAATGAGACGATAAACCGAGGTCCCGTGTGCAGCATGCACATAGCGCACGTAAAAGAACCCACGGCAACAACAGTTTTTTTCTGGCAAAATTTTGTAGAAAAAAAACATTTCGATAGGAAAAACAAAACAAACAAACAAATAAAAAACTGCACGCAGGAAAAAAAAGGGGGGTGGCGCTGTAGTGTAGCAACGCGCTCTCCCTGGGGCGAGCAGCCCGAATTTCACACAGAGAAATATGTTGTGATAAAAAGAGAAATACAATGCAAACACAAATACAAATAACATGGACATGTCTTCCTCTCCACTCATATTCATGACTGACGGAGTGATCGTTCGTGCCTTGTGAACACTACTCGTTTCCGTTTAAGAGGGAGGGAAAACTGTGGATATTGTCATGGTTATTAACAATTTCTCATCCACAGACTTACCAGACATGTCAAAATGATTACATGATTTCGAATCAGCTTTCTGTCCCAAAAATCACCAGCCACAATTTCGAGACTCCTTTTTCAAGAGCATTCGAAACCAAGTGCTTGAGGAGACTACTGCACATCTCCTACAAGGAACACAAGACCAATGACTATGTGCGGAACCTGGTCAGCAACCTTGTTGGGCCCCAAGAACCACTGCTGGCGACTGTCAGACTACGGAAGATGGCATGGTTTGGTCACGTCATACGACATAACACCCTCTCCAAAACCATCCTGCAAGGGACTGTAGAGGGAGGGTGCAGACGGGGGCGGCAGAGAAAGAGCTGGTCCGACAACGTCAAGGAATGGACCAAAATGACGATGCCAGATCTCCTCACGACAGCTGCCAACAGAATGGCGTGGCGAGCTATGACATCTTCCTCATGTCCCCCCAACGACCCCAGCGGTCAAGGGAATGAAGTGACGTGACGTGACGTGCGTGTGTGCGTGCGTGCGTGCGTGTGTGTGTGTGTGTGTGTGTGTGTGTGTGTGTGTGTGTGTGTGCATTACAAATTTTAAACGATCTATTTGTTGGATTTTTTGTTTACATTGTTGTACACTACCTTGTGTTAACCTTATGTGTGGGTGGGGGGTGAGGGTGAGAGTTAAATATTTTTATTTATTTGCTGGATGTTTTCTATTGGTATACATTATTGTGCAATACTTTATTGTCTTATTGTGTGCGCATGTGTGGGGATGTGGGGGTGGGGGGTTGTTTTAGTCAGCTACTGAGTTTTTATCTGACTTGTTTTAGTGTATTTTAAAATGTTCATTTTTACGTTGGTGTCGACAACTATCCTGTGATTGCACACGTTAATTTCCATGTGGATTAATAAAGTGTTTTTGAATTGAATTGAATTCTACAGTGCTTTTGCGTTGATGAAAAAAAAACCCAAAAACGGCCACATCCACATTGTTTCCCATCCACTCCTCTGTGTGACTGACGAAGTGAACATCCACGCCTTGTTGTGAACACACACACTCTCTCTCTCTCTCTCTCTCTCTCTCTCTCTCTCTCCCCCCCTCACTCTCTCTCTCTCTCTCTCTCTCTCTCTCTCTCTCTCTCTCTCTCTCTCTCTCTCTCTCTCTCTCAGGCCCATAACTACGTTTGGGGAAGCCTGAGGACCGCAGACGCAACCTCCCTTCTCCATCTGTCTCTGTCAGCAGCCGCCGGCAGCAGCTCACGTGTGTGGAGTCTGGTCCATTGTTTGATGTTCTCATGCCAGTTCTTCCGCTGTCTTCCTCTTCTTCTCCCGCCCTCGATGGTGCCTTGCATGATTGTTTTGGACAGACTGGTGTGTCGAGTGTTGTGCCCAAACCATATCAGCTTGCGTCTCTTCACAGTTGAAAGGAGAGGTTCCTGAGGTCCAGCAAGGTTCTCAATTCTGCTCCGTACATATTCATTGGTCCTGTGCTCGATCCAGGAAATTTGAAGGAGCTTCCTCAGGTATTTGTGAACACTACTCAGTCCGTATTGAGGAGGGGGGGGAGGAAACTGTGTAGCAGTAATACTAGTAGTAGTAGTAGTAGTAATAGTAATAGTGTTGGGACTGGCATTTGACTGCCTAGGCCTCACAGCCTTTTTTATGTATCCTTCAATATCGGTCTCCTTTTATTTGTGGGATACATATATGTTCTCTTTTACACGTTCTGTAAATCACTCGTCAAAGTCAATAAATATTTCTTTTGAATTTATGCTCATGCCAAGGAGAATTTTTAACACATTAGTATTTTGTGCAAGTTTAGTTTCGATAGGTAGTGCATTCCATATGTGTGCAATTCAGCTAGCTAATGAATTTTCATTAGGTTAGTATTACAGTGCTCTTTACATATTTTCATCACTGAATTTCTTGTACTCTCATAATCTGACATTCCTAAAATATTATTCACATTGACTTCACTATAGCAATTTAACATTTTGTATGTTTCTATTAAATCCCCTCTTAGCCTTCTTCCCTTTAATGAATGCAGATTAAGTATATAAGTCTTTGTTGATAGCTCATAGATCTGCATTCTTTTAATAACTTAGTTGCTCTTCTTTGTACCTTTCTATAGCTATAAATTGTCTCTTGAGGTATGGGTGCCACAGAATATTACCATATTCCACTTGTGATCAAACCGATGCTTTATACAGTTTAAGAAATATATTTTTATCTAAATAGGTAAATGTTCTCTTAATTATTCCTATCACCTGGTTGGCTTTATTCATTATATTGCTGTGGATATTGTCCAACCTCTATCAGATGGTCTGGTGTATCCTATGCCAGGATCTGCCACATATCATATCAGAGACTTTCGTGCGGCCACATCGATTTTCAGCTTTCTTTGGGCGGCCCAACACTCGGCTTATATCACAGATTGACATCAGTTTACATTTGGGCCAACAGCAAAGTGAGAGCTGTATTATCAATGGTTTCTCCAGTCAATGGGAAACCATTTACAGCTTAGTCTTTTTGTGAAGGACTATGACTCTCAAACTAGGAGGCAAAATTGCACTGGCTCTTAGTGCTGCAGCCTTGTGGCCTAGTTGACCTTTTGGAACCGTCCCAATGCCGACTGTCCTAAAACCCTCTTGGTCGAGAGAGTGGGGATGTACTTGGGCAAGACACTCTCCACTATAATCACATTCTAGCCCAAATAGTCGGAACAGCAGTTGCCTCCTCTGCTGTTCTGATGGTCATAGTCGGACACGACTGACTATCATATACAGGTCACTGAAGAACAAGCTGTTCCATGACACAGCGGTGTGTTTAGCTTATGGAATAGACTTTTGAAATACCAATTGATTAACATATTGTTTTGAAATCTTACCATTTGTGTGGTGATTCGGGGATTTCAATGCTGAATTGTTGTCAAATCCAGTCATATCTGGCTATGAAAGGTTGGTAGCAAAAGTGTCAACTTTGTTTTCTTCTTTCTGTAGAAGCTCGCTCTGATCCATCCATTTTTTATCTGTCTGTCTGCTTGTCTGTCTGGCTGTCTGTTTGTTTGCTTGTCTATCTGTCTGCTTGTTTGTCTGTCTGTCTGCTTGTCTGTCTATCTGTCTGCTTGTCTGTCTGTGTGTATGTTTGCTTGTCTATTTGTCTTCTTGTCTGTCTGTCTGTCTGCTTGTCAGTCTGTCTGTGTGTATGTTTGCTTGTCTGCCTGTCTGTCTGTTTGTCTGTCTGTCTCACCCCATCACGTTTCTCTCTCTCTCTCTCTCTCTCTCCCTCTCTCTCTCTTTCTGTCTCTGTCTCTCTCTGTCTCTCTGTCTCTCTCTCTCTTTCTCTGTCTCTGTCTCTCTCTGTCTCTGTCTCTGTCTCTCTGTCTCTCTCTCTCTCTGTGTCTCTGTCTCTCTCTCCCTCCATGTTAGCGCATTCTCTCTGTGTCTCTTTCTGTCTCTGTCTGTCTACCCACCTCCACCCCCCACCCCCACCGCCCCCCTGCATCCTCCTCCCTCCGCTCTCTCTCACTTCAACACTCTCTCCCTCCCCCCTCCATCCACCCCCCCCTCCTCTCTCTCTCTCTCCACTTCGACACTCGCGGGTTACCATACGGCAGCTGCCGTGCCGTGCTGTGCTGTGCCGTGCTGTGCTGTGCCGTGCCGTGCCGTGCCGCATCGTTGGCGCACGCTTGGCCAAAGCTTCGCTTGACGGAGTCCTTCGCTATCCGTCGCGCCTTCCCCTAACCCCGACAGACAGACAGACCGACCTCGTTGCTGTGCTGTGCTGTGCTGTGCTGTGCCGTGCTGTGCTGTGCTGTGTCTTGCGTGCATTGTGCATCATCGTCCGCGCGAATTCGGTCTTCCGTTGAAAGGTGTTTGTCGTCCTAAAGGCTGGTACAAGTTGCGTTCTATTTCTTTCTCGCTTCTGTTTGCGTTGGGTTTTTGTTGTTGTTTTTTACTTGACATACATTCTGTGATCGCGGACTTGGAAAAGAAAGCGAAAAAAAAAGAAGAAAAAAATCTATTAAAAAAAAAGTTGGGGAAAGAGAAGAAAGGAAAAATAGGACAGAAAGGAGGAAGGAAGGAAGGAAAGAAAGAAAGAAAGAGAGACAGGGGAAGAAGAATCGGGAAGAAAAAAAAGTGTTTT
Organism: Babylonia areolata; assembly: GCF_041734735.1. NCBI lineage: Eukaryota > Metazoa > Mollusca > Gastropoda > Neogastropoda > Buccinidae > Babylonia > Babylonia areolata. The sequence goes on from NC_134890.1 coordinate 3,898,439, forward strand.
TGACTTCAGTCGAGAATGTGTGTGATGGAGTTTTTTCTCGTGGAGTTTTCTTAAAAGGTGCGAGTTGTACGGAGCTGTGGTTTTTTGTTTGTGTGTTTATTGATATATTTCTCTTTTCTTTTGGCAGTTTATTATCTTTTTTTCATCATGTACAGTAAACAGGCAATGTTCTGGGAATGGATCGCTTGTATGTCGTGGCGATTTTTCTTTCTTTTTTCAGGGGGGTATTTGATTAGTTTGTTTGTTTTGTCAATAATAATAATAATAATAATGGATACTTATATGGCACACTATCCAGAAATCTGCTCTAGGTGCTTTACAAAAACGCTTTTGTTGACATAAAACATTATATCTACGTTACATACACACACCAAAAGTTGACTACACACACACACACACACACACACACACACACACACACACACACACACACACACACACACACGCACACACACTGCATACATACATTTTAACATACATGTGTATCTAACAGCTACCCTAACACATACGCACACATAGGCAGGCACAAAGTTACATAAACACACGCACACACAATACACATTCATATACATGCACGTAGTTATGTACACCTAGCGTGTCAGAGTTGTTTGTTTCCCTTCCTCTCCCTCTCCCCTGTTGACTTTGGTACCTACATCCTCCTTTGCCGCTTAGCGATTTCTATTGTCTGTTCACGAATCATTGCTTTTTTTTTCTGTGTAATGGTGAATGCACAGAAAAGGTTACGTTAAAAAATTTTTTTTTAAATACCACCACCAAAATGACAGAAAAAAAACAGCACCAAAACAAAAGAAAAAAAAATGAAATGAAAAGAAGCAGATGAAAACAAAACACAAAAAGAAGACAGAAAATAAAAGGGAAAAAGAAAGCTAGGTATATATATATATATATATATATATATATATATAGAGAGAGAGAGAGAGAGAGAGACAGAGAGAGAGAGGGAGACAGAGAGAGAGAGAAAGAGACAAAGACAAAGATAGAGACAGATGGATAGATGAACAAATGAACAAATGTTTTATTGAGGGTAACTGGATAAGCTGGAAGCTTCTTTACACCATGCCCTCCCTCACACACAAACACACACACCCACTCACACGCACAAAAGATGAAAAAGGAAAGAAAAGAAAAGAAAAAAAAGAAAAAGAAAATCGGTACGGACACTCGGTGTAGACAGTAACAACAACAACTACAACAACAAGAGTTAATCACGAAACATAAAAAATAGCATGGAATATAACTCAGTCACACACACACACACACACACACACACACACACACACACACACACACACACACACATACGCACGCACGCACGCACCAGCTTACTCACGCATGTATACACGGACTGATATACACTAATCTTCTGATCTTAGATAGAGACAGAGAGAGATACAGAGAGAGAGAAACAGAGAGAGACAGAGATATATAGATAGATAGAAAGAGAGATAGATAGATAGAGAGAGAGAAACAGGTATATATAAATAGATAGAGAGAGAGTGGGAGAGAGATATATATATATATAGATATAACGAGAGAGACAAACAGACAGAGACAGAGAGAGAAAAACAGAGAGAGTAAATTAGTAAGTAAATACGTGAAAAAATACACAAGTAAGGAAGATAATAAGTGAATTAATAAGAAGCATAACAAGACAAGAACTCGTTGTTTGGAATAAACCCACAGGTGGTAACTGAAAATAAAAGGGTATAAAGAAATAGATAATTTACTATTATACCTTCCTACTTGCCTACCATCCTACGTAGCTTCCTTTCTACCTGACAACCTAACAAGCTAACTAACGAAACAACAAACTCTCTTCTTCTTCTGCGTTCGTGGGTTGCAACTCCCACGTTCACTCGTATATACGCGAGTGGGCTTTTGCGTGTATGACCGTTTTTCACCCGCTATGTAGGGAGCCATACTCCGCTTTCGGGGGTGTGCATGCTGGGTATGTTTTGTTTCCATAACCCACCGAACGCTGACATGGATTACAGGATCTTTACCGTGCGTATTTGATCTTCCGCTTGCGTATACACACGAAGGGGATTCAGGTACTAGCAGGTCTGCACATATGTTGAACTGGGAGTTCGTGAAAATCTCCACCGTTTACCCCACCAGGCACCGTTACCGAGATTCGAACTCGGGACTCTCTGATTGAAAGTCCAACGCTTTAGCCATTTGGCTATTGCACCCGTCAAACAACAAACTGAAACAGGCCGTATTTTGTGACAGTCCAGACTGGAAATTCCCTACACTGAAAAGTAAGTTAGGAAATGGGGGTAAAAATAGACATGTATAAAATCAAAATAATGAAAACAGCAACAACGAGAACGAACGAATAATTGCAGGGGATAGGACAAGAATACCGCGAAAAGAGAAAAAATAAAGCAGGTGTTATATCTGGTGTGAAGACGAATTTCCTCATTGGCGAACTGGTTGGTTTTCTGCTT
>NC_134890.1:3908409-3923409 GCF_041734735.1 Babylonia areolata
ATCTATCTGTCTGTCTGTTTGTCTCTCTGTCTATTTGTCTGCCTGCATGTCTGCCTGTCTATCTATTTATCTATCTGTCTGTCTATATCTATCTATCTACCTGTCTGTCTCTCTGCCTGTCTAGTTATCTGCCTGTTTCTCTCACTCTCTCTCTTTGTCTATCTGTCTATCTATCTATCTATCTATCTATCTATCTATCAGTCTGTCTGTCTGTTTGTCTCCCTGTGCCTGTTTGTCTGTCTATCTGTCTATCTGTATCTTTATCTCTCTCTCTCTCTCTCTCTCTCTCTCTCTCTCTCTCTATCTATCTATCTATCTATCAGTCTGTCTGTTTGTCTCTCTGTGCCTATTTATCTATCTCTATCTTTGTATCTATCTATCTCTGTATCTCTCTATCTCTCTATCTATCTATTTATCAGTCTGTTTGTCTCTCTGTGCCTATTTATTTGTCTATCTCTATCTCTATACCTATCTATATATCTCTATCTATCTATCTATCACTCTGTCTCTCTGTGCCTGTTTATCTGCCTATCTGCCTATCTCTCTCTCTCTCTCTCTCTCTCTCTCTCTCTCTCTCTCTCTCTATATATATATATATATATATATATATATATATGTCTGTACGTGGCTGGCAAGAAGGTGGACACAACTGAAGATTGAACATAATGAATTTAAGCATGCACCAAGTCACACACACACACACACACACACGTATATATATATATATATATATATATATATATATGTGTGTGTGTGTGTGTGTGTGTGTGTGTGTACACGCATGCGCGCACACACAGACGCATACAGACAGACAGACAGACGGACGCGCGCCCGCACACACACACACAGACACACACACACACACACACACACATTCCGAAGGAAAAAGAAACAGACGGAGATCCACTAAAAAAAAAAAAACAAAAAAACAACAACAAAAACAAGAGTATGGAATAAAGCGTCTCAAGTGTACAAACACCACTGGCGGAAAAAAACAAAGTTCGCAAAGTCGGTCGCAGGGACTGGCCAATTGTATTCCCCTTCCCCCTGTCAGCAGCGTTTGCCTGTCTCAGCATGTCATGACATGCCTACTTGTCATCCACGTAAAGTACTGGGGTGATATATCGAGTGTTGTCTGCTCTGCAAAAAAAAAATTAATAATAATAGAACTTGTACAAGTTAGACCGAGTGTTTGATATCATAGCAGCAGCATGTTTTTGGTTTGTTTTAGAGTTAACCGGTGTGTTGAGCTCAAACTCTCCCCTGCTGTTTTTTTATTGTTGTTTTTTTTGTGTGTTTTTTTTTTCTCGGAGTTGTTCAGCATGCCACGACCCCCCTCCACCCATCCACCCACCCCTTCCCCCCCTCTAGTCAGTTGTAAATGATGGATTATTCTCACTTGCTGTAAAAAGTATGTCAGAAGTTGCCTGTCTAGTAGTGTAACCCAAACATTGCTTAGTCAGGCATTCAGTGCATCCATATATATATATATATATATATATATATATATGTATATATATATATATATATCTGTGTACCTATCAGAGTTGATTTCGTCTACATAATTTTAGCCAGAGGACAACACTCTCGTTGCCATGGCTTCTTTTTCAGTGCGCCAAGTGCGTGCTGTACACGGGACCTCGGTTTATCGCGTCGTCCGAATGACCAGACGCCCAGTTTGGTTTTCCAGTCAAACTTTGGAGAAAGGGCGAGAGCGGGATTCGAACCCACACCCTCACGGACTGTCTGTATTGGTAGATGAGCGTATTGACCATTCCGCCGACGGGCGCAATAGCCGAGTGGTCAAAGCGTTGGACTGTCAATCTGAGGGTCCCGGGTTGGAATCACGGTGACAGCGCCTGGTGGGTAAAGGGTGGAGATTTTTCCGATCTCCCAGGTCAACATATGTGCAGACCTGCTAGTGCCTGAACCCCCTTCGTGTGCATATGCAAGCAGAAGATCAAATACGCACGTTAAAGATCCTGTAATCCATGTCAGCGTTCGGTGGGTTATGGAAACAAGAACATACCCAGCATGCACACCCCCGAAAACGGAGTATGGCTGCCTACATGGCGGGGTAAAAACGGTCCTACACGTAAAAGCCCACTCGTGTGCATACGAGTGAACGCAGAAGAAGAAGACCATTCCCCCACCTTCCGCCTCCTTGGCCACAAGCCTTTGATGGGTTGTGATTGCGGCAGTGCAGAGAGCGTTAACAGTTACCCAAAGGCTGTGGAATTATCAAATCTCTGCATCGCTAAATGTGATTTTGCAATAGAAATTTTTTTCGAAAGTCTGCGCTAATTTCATAGACTTAGGAAACAGTTTGAACGCTAATTAAACTAAATGTTGGCCGGGTTGCTTATGAAACTGACCCCAGCCCAAGGCTTTGAGATCGGGTTTGTCGATGTTCCGTCGACAGGTATCCTGTCTTTTGGAAATTACTGGAAGGTCTGTCATGTTTCCGGGTGGCGTGTCGTATTGATTTTCGTTGTTTTTTTGTTTTGTTTTTTTTTTCCTTTGCAAAAAAACAAAGCATTTGCTTGACTGTACACAGTAAAACAAATAGCGACACACAGCTCGTTTCACATCCGATGACAGCCCTCAACATGATTGGACAGAGATATATGCTGTGTACCTAAGAAGCACATGGCAAAGTATTCCATTAATCAAAAACGTATTTTAAAAATTATTGGTTTTCTTTTTTCTTTTCTTTTTTCAGTATGTATGCGTCGGTGTGCATGTATTTTGTTGTTGTTGTCTCGTTCGTCATTTATCAGATGGGTTCCCCCGTCTCCTCGACGAAGGCGGCAGTACGTCGCAGGTCCTCCAGTCCTCCGTAGAGCTTCCGGGCCGCTGGGATTGGGTCGGGCCAGGTTTTCTCTCGGAGCGCTTGGTGGAGCGGGCAGGACTGCAGCAGATGTTCTGTTGTCTGGCTGCCTGTTCTGCAGGGGCACTGCTCTGTGTCGCCGATACGGAGTTTCGTGTGTAGGTGGTGTTTCAGGCGGTTGTGGCCTGTCCTGAGCGTGAAAATGGCTACCTGCTCTCGACGAGTCAGCAGGTAGTACGGGTCTGCTCTGTTGTGGCGTGGATGCTGCTGCTTCCACTTGTTCTGCAGCTTGGCCTTAATGATGGTCCTGGTCCTGTATTTTAGTGCTTCCCTCTGACTTGGTCTTCATCCGTTCTGTTTCGCTATTGTTGTCGTTGTTGTGGTGGTGGTTCTTCTTCTCTTCCTTCCTTCCTTCTTTCCTTCCTGCCTTTCTTTCTTTCTTTCTTTTTTTCTCTTTCGGTCAGTGTCACCACGTGTCTCATGCTCTCTCTCTCTGTTTCTCACGATCTCTGTTTCTGTCTGTCACTATGTGTGTCTACATTTGTCTTTTTCGCACCATCTTCTTTCTATGTCTGTCTCCGTTTCTGTGTCTCTATCTCTGTCTCTCCCTTTCTCTCTATCTCTGTCCGTCACTCCCTGTCTCTCCCTCTCTTTCTGTCTGTCTCCCTTTCTCTGTCTCTGTCTCTCTGTCTCTGTCTCTGTCTGTCTGTCTGTCTGTCTCTCTCTCTCTCTCTCTCTCTCTCTCTCTCTCTCTCTCTCTCTCTCTCCATCTCTGTCAATATTACTCTCACTGCGAAAACAAGACTGTCTGCTTTGGCCATGTAAGCTCCGAAAGCCAAACATCGATCAGGAACATGTGCTGAGTTCCAAGGACAGATTTTCCTCCCTTTGTTTTCTACCTGTCTTAAATGTTTTGTTTGTTTGTTTGGGGAATGTTGTTTTTTTCTCTCATTTTGTTTGCTGTACACGCCTTATATCTCGGATTTACTGTTTTGAATTCGAAGACACACGGTAGACGTCATATGATCTAGATCAATAGGAACGAGAAATCCAGGCACATTTATAATCGCGGCAACACACGCCACACATGCTCGCAAAAAGCCTGCTTGCTCATTTTAAACGACAGTTCGAGGCGTGCGAATGCGTTGAATTTGTCGAACACATTCGCCAGAGTCTGATTTTTTTCTTTCTACTTCTTCTCCATTTCTTTATAGATTGAATAATTGTCCGTAATCCAAACCGGCCACGGGAAAAGCGTGACGTGACTGTGTAATTGATATATTTTATTTTCGAGAATACGTTTGGATTTAGACATAGCAGCATTTGTAGTTGTAGCAACGCAGGAGCAGTGGTGGTAGCTGTAGTAATAGTACTCGTAGCAGTACTAGCAGTAGCAGCAGTGGTTATAGTGGTGGCAGTTTGAGGCTGTAGTTTTGGCTGTTGTCAATCAATATTGCTGTGGTTATTATTGATGTTAAGCGATAGTATCAACTGACAAAACAAAGAAATTGAGAGATGATCGCTGTGGTCATTGTTGTTGTCGCATGGAAATATTGACTGGCGAAATAGATCAACGATTGAGACGGGCGCAATCGCGGAGTGGCTAAAGCGTTGGGCTTTCAATATGAAGGTCCCGGGTTCGAATCTCGGTGGCGCCTGGTGGGTAAAGGGTGGAGATTTTTCTGATCTCCCAGGTCAACATATGTGCAGACCTGCCAGTGCCTGAACCCCCTTCGTGTGTATACGCACGCAGAAGATCAAATACGCACGTTAAAGATCATGTAATCCATGTCAGCGTTCGGTGGGTTATGGAAGCAAGAACATACCCAGCATGTACACCCCCGAAAACGGTGTATGGCTGCCTACATGGCGTGGTAAATAAGCAAAACGGTCATGCACGTAAAATGTTAAATGTTACATGTTTGTCTCAGTGTGGTGGTGTGAGTGCCTGAAACCTGATTGAATGACACAGGAAACGAATGATGAGTGCCCAATGGCAGCCGTCTACCCAGGTAGGCAGCCTGTTGTGTAAATGACTCCTTGTTTGTAAAGCGCTTAGAGCTTGGTCTCCGACCGAGGATAGGCACTAGATAAGTATCCATATCAATCGATCAATCAATTCGCAACGATAATGAATGCCAAGGTGTTTTTGTTGTTGTTGTTTGTTTGTATGCTTTTCTTTCTTTCTTTCTTTCTTTCGCTTTGTTCAGTGTTTGGTTTGGTTTTGTCTTGGCTTCCGGTGTGGGGGTTCACATGTTGATTCTAACCTGTCACGCTGTTTCGAAACGAAACGCGATATCAGCCATGCGACACATGCAAGTCTCATTGGCCTTGCTTACACGTGCCTGCTCATGCGTTTGCACGCGCACGCGCGTGCTTGCGGTTGGTGTTCGCACATGCAAGGCTTTTTAATTGGCCGATCTGTTCAAGGGGTGTGCAGTGTGTCTGTTTTTGTAAGTTCGCGTGCAACACGCAACGGCAGGCAACCAGGGCCCGTTGCAATTAGCGCGTTGCTGATAAGACTGACGGACTTGAGTGTGTTGTTCTGTGTACAGAAACCCGAAGAACTTGTTGTGGATGATTAATATTTCAGACGGCTGTTCGCACCCGTTTAATGATTTATAGATGTAAGCGGAACTGATGTTCGGTGATTTACACACATGTGTTTGGGTTGACAAAACAGCAAGGTGACAACAAAAGGAAAATGACAGAGGGAGGGAGGGAAGAGATAAGAAAGACAGAGGGAACCCACAATGGAACGACACAAATTATTCCCCTTCCCCGCTCGCGGCAGAATGGTTAAGCCGCTCATCTGTCGATACAGAGAGTCCGTGAGGGTGTGTGTTCGAATCCCGCTCTCGCCATTTCTCCCACGTTTGACTGGAAAATCAAACTGAGCGTTTACTCGTTCGGATGATACGATAAACCGAGGTCCCGTATGCAGCACGCACTTGGCGCGCTGAAAAAGAACCTATGGCAACGAAAATGTTGTCCTCTGGCAAAATTCTGTAGAAGAAATCCACTCTGATAGGTGATGGAGTCTCCCGTCGGTCCGACGGATGAGTAGGCAGGCAGGCTTATCTGTCAGTGTGTGTCCTCATATCGGAGAAGAGGCCGATTCTGGATGCACAGCACTTCCCACAGGTGTTGCAAGGGAAAATGTCTCCAGAAGTTGAGCCCTGCTTCTTTCGCTCACGCTTCTCCTTAATGGCCAGCATTCTTTTGTTTTCAAACGTCTTTATGCCACTAGAGCACAGCATCCTCCAGTGACAGCGGTCAAGGGCATCAGTTTCCCAGGAAGCGATGTCTATGTCACAGGCTTTGAGGTTTGTCTTCAAGGTGTCCTTGAAGCGCTTGCAGGGTCTTCCAAGTTCACGGTGGCCCTCCTTCAGCTGGCCATACAAAAGCGTCTTCGGGATCCTGCTGTCTGTCATGATAGGTACACAAATAATTATAAGCATGCATTCAAGGCCTGACAAAGCGCGTTGGGTTATGCTGCTGGTCAGGTATCAGCCTTCCAGATGTGGTGTAGCGTGTATTTGTATTTGTATTTCTTTTTATCTAACAGATTTCTGTGTGTGAAATTCGGGCTGCTCTCCCCAGGGAGAGCGCGTCGCTACACTACAGCGCAACCCATTTTTTTGTATTTTTTCCTGCATGCAGTTTTATTTGTTTTTCCTATCGATGTGGATTTTTCTACAGAATTTTGCCAGGAACAACCCTTTTTTTACGTGGGTTCTTTTACGTGCGCTAAGTGCATGCTGCACACGGGACCTCGGTTTATCGTCTCATCCGAATGAACAGCGTCCAGACCACCACTCAAGGTCTAGTGGAGGGGGAGAAAATATCGGCGGCTGAGCCGTGATTCGAACCAGCGCGCTCAGATTCTCTCGCTTCCTAGGCGGACGCGTTACCTCTAGGCTATGACTCCATCATAACGGCACTGGACAATAAAGAAACAGCGTCAACTTCAGAAGTGACAGCAAAAACGAGACCAGTAACGACACAAATGATGATGATAATGACGACGACGACGATGACGATACAAAAAACAACAACGGAATGTGAACCGCAACAAAAACACGAACAACAACCACCACCACCACCACTACAAACCAGCCAACCCTTCCGACAAATGAATAACGCAGCGCTTAAATTACCTGTTTCAGAGCTGTTCCAAACGGCAGTCGTAGTCGTCATCATCATCATCTGACTCGCCTCCGCCTTCAGAGTGTCCAGCCCTGACCTCGTCAGCATCCAGAGCTGATAACGAACACCAGGATACCCAGCTATTCCAGAATAGGAGCGGAGCCCGTGTAAAAAGAAAAACTTACCTGCGATACAGATAAGACAAAGACGTGGAAAACACTCTACCTGTGATACCGATAAGACAAGGCGAGGAAAAAACAACACCCTCGGAAGTAATTCCAGACACTGGCAGCTGCCGTGATAAATATCATAAGTGAACAGGTGTTGGGGATTTGGGGGGTTGGGGGGGGGGGTGTTGAGCCAGAAATCCTCCCTGCTTGGAGCAACGATTCCTTCACACACAAACAACACCGCCCTCAACAACTTGACCAAGGCAATAGGTTGGAACACTCGGCTGTTTGTTGTGGGGCGAAGAGGGGTTGAGAGAGAAAAAAACGAGTGATTTATCATGTTTGTTCTGTTTTCTACATCATTATTTCTATCCTTGGTGGATGGTTAAAAGACGGCGAGGAACTTAGCGGCTCGACTTTTGTGCTGAAGCAAACAATTAATTGTGCGGAAGGTGGTTTAAGAGTGGTGTGAATTTCTGGAGATGAGGAAGCTGTAGTGATCTTTGTTGTTTTTTTTGGTGTCTACTGATGAAGTTGGTGCTGGTTGATCTGTTTTGGAAGGTGAGTGAAGTTTTTTGTATGTTTTGTTTGGTGGTGGTGGTGGTGTTTTTTTGTGTGTTGTGTTTTTGTTTGAACTGTTTGGTTTGTTTTTTTGTCCTATCTGTTTTTTGTTGTTGTTGTGGATTTTTTTCTTATTTCTGTTTCTGTATCGTGTGTGTGTGTGAGTGTGAGTGTGTGTGTGTGTGTGTGTGTGTGTGTGTGTGTGTGTGTGTGTGTGTGTGTGTGTGTGTGTGTGTGTGCTCTCCACTAATCACTCCGACTCAATCTCTTTCCCCCTCTCAACTTTCTCTCTCTCTAATCTCTGACTATTTATCTCTGCCCCCCCCCCTGGCCCCCCCTCGCTCTTCCACTATTCTGTCCGACTTCCTCTGTGTGATACGCATCGCTCTGTATCTGTCTGTATCTCTCTGTCTTTCACCATCTGTTCCTGTCTGCCTTTCTGCCTGTCCGTTTGTCAGTCTGTCTCCCTCTCTCTCTCTCTCTCTCTCTCTCTCTCTCTCTCTCTCTCTCTCTCTCTCTCTCTCCGTATCTCGGTATATATCTCTGTGCTTCTGTCTCTGTCTGTCTCTGTCTCTGGTTGTCTGTCTGTCTGTCTGTCTGTCCGTCTCTCTCTCTCCGTTTGTCTCCCTCTTAGTGTCTTTGTATCTACCTATGTGTTTCTGTCTGTCTGTCTCTCCGTATCTCCATATATACCTATGTGTTTCTGTCTGTCTGTCTGTCTCTCCGTATCTCCGTATATACCTATGTGTTTCTGTCTGTCTGTCTCTCTGTCTGTCTGTCTGTCTGTCTGTCTCTCTGTCTGTCTCTCCATGTGTCTGTATCTACCTATGTGTTTCTGTTTCTGTCTGTCTGTCTCAATGTGTTTCTGCCTGTTTGCCTGCTTGCCTGTCTGTCTGTCTGTCTGTCTTTCTGTCTGTTTGTGAATCTCTCTTTCCCTCTTTCTCCGCCTCCTGCAAGCCTCTTGTGCTTGTCTCCTTAATTCCCTCCTTCATTCTCTCTCTCTCTCTCTCTCTCTCTCTCTCTCTCTCCATCCCCCCCCCCTCCTCTCTCTCTCTGCTTGCCTAAGTGTCGAGATAACTCTTTTTGCCGGAACGTTTAAAAGCGTTCTCGTGTTCCTCTCTGCTGCCAAACATATCTCTGTTGATCACAAGCTGGCAACATCCATGGAAGGCAAAGTCGCCATGGGAAATGCAAAGGCAACGAAACATCATCTTGCATATTCTCTCATGCTTGTGGCCTTTCTTTGGGTTGGTTTGTAATAATCCATGCATTCTGAACATCGCTTCTTTCATATTTTCCTTCGTAGTTTCGTCCATTTTTCGTTCCGTCCTTGCTTTATTGTCTTTTCTTTTATTTCTCCTTTCTTTCTTTTTTATTTTTATTTTTTTTCTATTTCTTTCTCTTTATTTGGCTTTCATCTTTTCTTTCTTCATATTCTTTTTTTTCTCAATCTTCCAGTCTCCAGAGAGAGAGAGAGAGAGAGAGAGAGGCCAGAGAGAGAGACAGAGAGAAAGAGAGAGAGGCCACAGAGAGAGAGAGTGAGAGAGAGAGAGAGAGAGAGAGAGAGAGAGAGAGAGAGAAAATGAAAATGACAAATATTTTAATTGTGAAGGCCATCGACCCATACACAAATCTACATACATAGCTACACACAGACACAGACACACACACACACACACACACACACACACACACACACACACACTACGTAGATGGGTGCTCAGAGAGAGAGAGAGAGAGAGAATGAAAATGACAAATATTTTAATTGTGAAGACCATAGACCCATACACAAATCTACATACATAAAGACACACACACACACACACACACACACACGCATACACACACACACACACACACACACACACACACACACACACACACACACACGCATACACAGACACAGACACACACAGAGACACAGACACACACACACACACACACACACACACACACACACACACACACACACACACACACTACGTAGATTGATGTTCAGAGAGAGAGACAGAGAAAGAGAGGACAGACAGTCAGACAGAGCCAGAGAAAGACAGAGAGAAACGAGCAAACACGGAGAGCGAGAGACGGACAAACAGACAGACAGACACACAGACAAACACAGGCAGACGGACAAACAAATACCGTAGTATCTCCAGAAGACACCCACGGCTGCAGTTGCAGAAGATCCAAGCTCGCTTAGCGGTCAGGATTTCTCCATGGCTGTTGTTGCTGTGCTGCAAACTTAAGCGCTTGGGAACTAGTGTGGCCAAGCGAACGTCGGAAGTGTGTGTGTGTGTGTGTGTGTGTGTGTGTGTGTGTGTGTGTGTGTGTGTGTGTGTGTGTGTGTGTGTGTGTGTGTGTGTGTGTGTGTGTGTGTGTGTGTGTGTGTTAGCTATTCTTCTGAAACATAAGAATGATCTTTAACGTCAAGACCTGCCCAGCCATCGCATGGTCGTGATTATCAGTTGAGAAAAAAAAAATGTCTGCGTCGTTACAGTGTAGGGTGGGGATGGCGGAATAAGACGGGGTATGCAGATGGAAATGGGAGAGAGAGAGAGAGAGAGAGAGAGAGAGAGAGAGAGAGAGAGAGAGAGAGAGAGAGAGATTAGTTTCAATCAACAGCCGCGCCGTCGCTGGCTCTCACCGAAAGCCGAGAGAGAGAACACAGAACACACACACACACACACACACACACAGAACTCAGAACTCAGAATTCAGAGAGAGAGAGAGGGGGGAGAAGGGGAGGGAGAGAGAGGGGAGAAAGAGGGGACAGACAGGGTAGAGAGGGAGAGAGAAAGAGATGGAGAGGGGGAGAGAGGGAGAGAGAAAGGGAGAGAGAGAGACAGAGATGGGAAGAGAGAGCGGGAGAGAGAGAGAGAGAGAGAGAGAGAGAACCCAGAACTCAGAGACAGGGAGAGAGAGTGAGCGAGCGAGCAACAGAGAGAGAGAGAGAGAGAGAGAGAGAGAGACTAAAACCCCTCCTTCCCACATCAGCAAGACACACATGGCTGGGTTGACATACAGCGACAATTTTGCAGAGCAACGTTTTCTTTGCCGGGTAAGAAATTCCCCCAAATTCGCTCCTGCTGCAAACCCCACCCCCGGCTCTTGAGGGGAGAGAGAGAAAATCCTGTCCTGTGATGGTGCCCGTGACAAGTGATGATATTTTCTGGCACCGCGGAGATCTCATCAGTGTTTTCCTTGACCCTCTTGTGGCAGGGTCTCACTCAAGAATCCAGTCCTTCCCCTGTCCTAATTGACAGTTCCAATGTGAAGGAGTTTTTTGGGTGGGTTTTTTTTTCACCTCTCTCTCTCTCTCTCTCCGTTTGGAATTTGTTTCTTTGACATGTCTTCAGTTTTCAGGTGGCGTTTTGGGCTCCTGGAAGCAAAAGCTGATCAGAATTGTGTGGGGGTGGATGCCGTGTCTCTTGGTGATTAAAAGAGATGTTCTTAGGTGTGTGTGTGTGTGTGGCGAGGCGGGGCCGGGGGTTGGGGGGGTGGGGGTGGAGGGAGGTGTGTGAGGGGGTGTGAGCGTGTGTGTGTGTGGCATACGAAACACACCAAGAAGAAATGTCCGAAGAAGAAATGACGCAGCTGAAAACGCCAAGATTCAGCGTTGGCATCGGACTTCAAAATAGAACTGCTGCGTTCTTCAACACCTGCAACATTTTCCTGCAATGTTACTGCTTGAATACAGTATTCACAAAACGTGGATGTCCTTGCAGACTGCGAAGATGTCAAAATCTCTTGCACACGACATACATCGATCAGTATAGAAGTATCTCGATTATTTTCTTTCTCAGTCGCGATCAAAAGATTCAATTTCTGGTTGCCAGAGTCATACGATTGTTTTGATTGGTTGAAACAGGTATCAGCCAGCCAATAGAAATCGCTCTCTCCAAAGCATCAGTGGATTTTCTCTGTCTCTGCCTTTTTAGCTCTGTCGCTTTGTCCACTGTCTAAAAATAAGTGGATAGCGCATGCCTCCTTTGAGCCCATTTGCTAACTGAAGCCAGCGGAAGTGTTAAGTTAGCCATTTTGCTATTCGTGTCAGTACAGCGCGAAGCGGTCACTTCATATATGTAGCTGAGCGCTCTGTTGGTTACGATGACTGCTTCACGGCAAGCTTTCACTTGCTTGCGGCGTTAGTTAAGGCTGACATTCCTGTATGTGCCTCCACAGCAAGTTTGCACTGTTTTCCTGTGATAACTTTGGCAAATAAACCATTGGCAGATATCAATCAAGACACAACATTTGGCATGTCGTGGAGGCAAGCACAACACGATTTCATCGAAGATACACGATTACAGTTCAGAAACTACTACCAGTTAGCAGACGACTTCTCAGCGGACTGACAGCCAGATACGAGTGGCAGTATGGCGTCCAGTTGGCTTCAGCTTTCCTGCCCAATCAGCTATCCAACTATTTTTTTTAGAGCAGTGCGCTTTGTCGCGCAGCTGGTGGCGCTGATGCGGACGATCAGCAAAGTAGCGCAGAAAACAGCGCACCGGAAAACTTCGTCAAGCGGTTGACGCGCCACGCGGCATACAATTACTGACGCTCACGCTGGTGTGTGACAGCCCTAACCATAGTTTTTTTTGTTGATGCTGAGTTTTCCCGGAGAGGCTGTCAAAGTAGTTGGGCGCTGCAATGTGTTCAGACGGACGTAAAATAACTTTGCCTTGCTACCCCACAAATAGGCAGCTGTCATCTCAAGTTTTTTCTTTTCTTTTTTCGTGGGAAATTGCATGTTTAATCTGCCGTAGTTAAGCCTTCTCTTGAAGAAGAAAGGGACCTTTCGGACTTTCAGTTGCTGAGCGTTTGGGTCGTGGAGGTTGCTGTTTGCGCGCGCTGTTGCTCTGACGTGTTTGTTGAGAGTGTGTTTGAGTGGGGGGTTTGAGGGGCAGCCACAGGGAAAAACAAAAACCAGGAGGAGGGGGAAAAGGAAGATGAAAGAAGGTGAAGGAGGGGGGGGGGGGAAGAAGGGAAAAGAACAAGCAGAAGAAGACGACGAAGAGAAGAAGACGAAGAAAGGAGGATGAGGAGAGACAGACAGACAGACAGAGACAGAGAGAGACAGAGACAGAGAGAGAGACATAGACATAGATTCAGGCAGACAGAGACAGGGCGGACGGAGAAATAACAAGAAACAAAATAGATAAGAGATAAGAAGAGAGAGAGAGAGGCAGACAGAGACTAGAGAGAGACACACACAGACATAGATTCAGGCAAACAGACAGAGACAGGGCGGACAGAGAAATAAGAGACAAAATAGATAAGGGATAAGAAAAGAAAGAGACAGAGACAGAGACAGAGAGAGACATTAGTTTCAATCAACAGCTGGGCCGTCGCTGGCTCTAACCGAAAGCCGAGTTCAAAAACACCCGTGAAATAACTTCGAACTTTCCTTCTTTCAGCAAAAACTTCGCATGAAAAAGTTAGTCCTGCTAAGCAACCCACTCCCCCCCTGCACCCCCCCACCCCCCATCACACGCCTCTCGACAGCTGTCCAAAACTTCTCCTACCCCTTCCCCCACCACGCACATACTCATCGCCAGCTCTCCCCCCGCCCCCCCCCCCCCCCCCCCCCCCCAAATTCCCACACCTCTCGTCAGTTCAGTTTCTCAATGAAGGCGGTCACTGCGTTCAAACAAATCCATACACGCTACACCACATCTGCCGAGCAGATGCAGTATCATTATCAGTAGCTCAAGGAGGCGTCACTGCGTTTGGTCAAATCCATACGCGCTACACCACATCTGCCAAGCAGATGCCTGACCAGCAGCGTAACCCAAAGCGCTTTGTCAGGCCTTAATGGGAAAATAGAAACACATAGATATATAAATGAATAAATAAAGTAAAAAGATGCGTATGAACAAATGAAATGAATGTCATTGAATTAATGAACAAGTCAATAACTAATTGAAATCAAATAATAAATGAATTCAGGAATACGACTAGAATGAAATAAAATTTAATAATTTTTTTTTAAACAAATAGCAAATAAATAAATGGAATGAAAGAAAATGTATAATAATAATAATAATAATAATACTTCCACGACTACTACTACTACTACTACTACTGCTACTACTACTAATGATGATGATGATAGTAATGATAACGTTAATAATAGTGATAATGTCAATATTGATGATTAAACAAATGACCAAATAAATGTTAATAAACATGCACTCACACACACACACACACACACACACACACACACACACACACACACACACACACACATTCACTTACTCGCATGCGAATACAGTAAACCCCCCCAACCCCAATCCCCCCCCCCCCCACCCCAACCCCCACCCCACCCCTCACTCGATTTTTTTTTTCCCCTACTCTCGTCTAATATCACTTACAGTGTAGAGACGTTAAACTAAAGAACGAACACACGCACTCACACATACACACACACACACACACACACACACACACACACACAAAAGACACGCAAACAAAATCCCTCGCCATCCCCAATTACCTCCCCTCACCCCCCACTCCGCCAGCCCATCGAGTTATCTCCCATCTGATTTGTTGGCTCGGCGGCCGCGTGTTGTGCGGTTTGACAGGAGCAGTCTTTATGGAAAGCTCGCACCTGTCTGCTGCTGTTTGTCAACACGCTCCACTCATGGCCTCATCTGCCTCATCTGTCTTGTCTCTGTCTCTCTGTCTCTGTCTCTCTGTTTTTGTCTGCGTCTGTCTCTCTCTCTCTCTCTCTCTGTCTCTGGCTCGCTCTCTCTCTCTCTTTGTTTTTTTTTCTCCCTCCTTTTGGCTGTCTCCAACTTCCCCTCTCTCTCTCTCGCCTTCTCTCTCTCGCTCTCTCTATCGCTCTCTCTCCCTCTTTCTCTTTCTCTCGTTCTCTCTTTCTCCCTCTCTCTCTCTCCCTCTCGCTCTCTCTTTCTCTCTCTCTCTCCCTCTCTCTCTCTCTCACTCTCTCTCTCTTCCCCCTATCTCTCTCCCTCTCTCTTTCTCGCTCTCTCTCTCTCTTTCTCGCTCTCTCTCTTTCTCTCCACTCTCTCCCTCCCCTCTCTCTCTTCCTCTCCCTCTCTCTCTTCCTCTCCCTCTCTCTCGCTCTCTCTCCCTCTCTCTTGCTCTCTCTCCCTCTCTCTCACTCTTTCTTCTCTCTCTCTCCCCTCTCTCTCCCTCTCTCTCCCTCTCCCTCTCCCCCCTCTCTCTCCCTCTCCCTCTCCCCCTCTCTCTCCCTCTCTCTCCCTCTCTCTCTGCCTCTCTCCCCCTCTCTCTCTCTCGCTCTCTCTCCCTCCACATCAGTAT
>NC_134890.1:3930909-3938409 GCF_041734735.1 Babylonia areolata
TGTTAAACTCTGCTGATATGGGTCAAAGGCCTAATCAATAAATATGTCAAGACTCAAGAATCTCTCTCTCTCTCTCTCTCTCTCTCTCTCTCTCTCTTGGCTTTGAAAATTATATGTAATAATATATAACATAATAATATTATATAACATGTATATATTTATAATTTTGAAAAAATGTATATATTCACGAATTACATGTGCAATATTTTGTGCGCATCATTTTCTATAATGTTTCCTATTTGTGTGTACCCCCTTCAAATGGGGCCATGGCCTTTCTTGAATAAAATATCGTTGTCGTTATCGTCATCATTATCGTTCTCGTTCTCTCACTCTCTCCCCTCTCTCTTTCCTCCCTCTCTCTCTCTTTCTCTCTCTCCACCCCCCTCTCTCCCCCTCTCTCTCCCTCTCCCCTCTCTCTCTCCCCCTCTCTCTCTCTCTGTCCCCCTCTTTCTCTCTCTCTCTCCCTTCTCTCTCTCCCCCTCTCTCTCCCCCTCTCTCTCCCCCACTCTCCCTCTTCTCTCTCTCTCTCTCCCCTCTCTCTCCCTTTTCTCTCTCTCTCCCCTCTCTCTCCCTTCCCTCTCTCTCCCCCTCTCTTTCTCTCTCTTTCTCTGTCTCTTCCTCTCTCCTCCCCTCTCTCTCCCCCTTCTCTCTCTTTCTCTCTCCCCCACCATCTCTCTCCCCCCCCTCTCTCTCTCTTTCCCCCTCTCTGTCTCTGTCTCTGTCTCTCTCTCTCTCTCTCTCTCTCTCTCTCTCTCTCTCTCTCTCTGTCTCGATCGATCCCAATGCGAAGACGCTGGGACTGGTCAGTATCTAGTTTAGTGCAGTTGGCCGTTAGTGTCCTCCCACCCCCCTCCCCACCTCCGTCCCCCCTCCCCCCCTTATCCCCCCCACCTCCCCTCCTTCCATTGAGCGATGCTGTGTCTCTCAGTTTGACGCTGCATTATCCTTATACATTATACATGTATTGACCATAGCAACATTTAAATGTGTTTGTATATGTTCGTGTCTCTTAGAACAACGGGCAGATGTGTGAGTTGTCCAAAGTGCTAATGACTTCGCCGTTAAAAAAATAATGATTCCTTCCTTCCTTCCTTCATTCATTCCCTCGCCCTCCATGTCCCTCCCTCTTCCTCCCTCCTCCCTCCCCATCACCCCCCCCCTCCCCCTCTCAACCCCCTCGCCCCTTCCCTACATACATCTTCATTGGTTGGCAGTAGTCTTCTCGGAGTTTTCGCTGCTGTGAGCGGATGGCTGCTGGGAACAGTTGTTTCTATTAGGATGGCGTGACAATTGTCGTAAAGCGAAGCCATTCAGGTGTGTCAAGAGAGTAGTGTGTGTCGTGTATCGTGTGTGTGTGTGTGTGTGTGTGTGTGTGTGTGTCTGATATGTGTGTGTGTGTGCGTGCGTGCGTGCGTGCGAGTGTGTGTGTGTGTGTGTGTGTGTGTGTGTGTGTGTGTGTGTGTGTGTGTGTGTGTGTGTGTGTGTGTGTACCACGGCTGTTTCGGACCAACTCTACATGCAGTGAATTTATTTTATCTCTACCTTTGTGCTTTGTTCTTACTTGTTCGCCTGTAAATTGGATATTATTACCTGTAACATCTGCATCAGCAAATTAATCACTTTTGTATATGTGCAATGGTAAAGTTGTGCTTCTCTATTTTCTTTATGTCCGCTGTATGTCTCTATCGGTCCTGTCTCTGTATGCTGTATGTGCATAAGTATATATATATATATATATGTGTGTGTGTGTGTGTGTGTGTGTTGGGTGGAGAGAGTGTGTGCATGTGTATGGATATGAATGTACGAATGCGTTCGTTTTGTTACTTACGATGTTAATGATGATGGTGGTGATCATTCTTCGTTGTAGTAGCAGTGGATGTAGTAGTGTTAACAAAATTATTATTTTGTTGTCGTTATCGTTAATGTTGTTATTGTTATTGTTGTCACAAGGACAGATTGGAAGACTGGGCGATGCCTAGAATCTTTATCCTTGAGTAATAAAGTTTTTGAATCTCTCTCTCTCTCTCTCTCTCTCTCTCTCTCTCTCTCTCTCTCTCTCTCTCTCTCACGCACACACACACACACACACACACACACACACACACACTCTCTCTCTTTCTCTCTCACACACACATACACCCACCACCACACACACACTCTCTCTCTCTATCACACACACACACACACACACACACACACACACACACACATACACACACTCTCTCTATCTCATATACACACACTCTCTCTCTCTCTCACTCTAACTCTCTCACTCTATCTATCTATCTGTCTGTCTGTGTCTCTGTGTCTCTCTTTTACTCTCATCCTTCCCACGAGCACATCGCCCACCCCCGCCCTCTTTCCTTGTGTGTGTGTGTGTGTGTGTGTGTGTGTGTGTGTATGTGTGTGTGTGTGTGTGTGTGTGGGTGTGAGAGAGAGAGAAAGTGAGAGAGAGAATGAAAGAAAAAAAAGAGTGAACAAATCGATGAAATCCATTTACGTCTTCACATGTACAGCTTCTTGTGCAAAAGAAGGGCGGGGGGTGGAGGGGGAGGAGGAGGGAGAGAGGGAGGGATGGAGTACTGTCCCCCTAGGCGTGGACAATGAAGATTAACTCTCTCCATACGAACGGCGAAAGAGACGACGTTAACAGCATTTCACTCTAATTACCATCATTAAAATACTGCAAGCGGAAGGCTCTTATACTGAAGAGGTGAATGTTGACAAAGAATACCACAATTCTGACGACGGAATCTAAAGGTTGGGTCATTCAGACAACCACTGGACATCCGAGGGGTCTGTGTAGAGGAGAAGAAAGGACAGGCCGTACTGAGTGAGTTAAGGGAAGCGGAAGTAGAGGAACTCCCAGCTGACTGGTTCCTGGCAGGCCGTGAGTGTGGTAGACCTCAGACTCTGTGGCAGCAAGGTGCCGCCCTCCAGTCTCTGCTGAAGACAGGTCATGTAGTACCCCCTGCATTCTGCTTCCTGCTTTACTTTTACATGGTTAATTCAGTTTTCAGTTTTTATTTATTTATCTATCTATCTATCTATCTATCTATCTATCTATCTACCTATCTATCTATCTATCTATCTAAATTTATTGTTTGGTTATTCATCTATCTATCTATCTATCTATCTATCTATCTATCTATCTATCTATCTGTCTGTCTGTCTGTCTGTCTAAATTTGTTCTCTGTCTGTCTGTCTGTCTGTCTCTCCCTCTCTCTCTCTCTCTCTCTCTCTCTCTCTCTCTCTCAATTTGTTTGGTTGTTCATCTATCTAGCTATTTATCTATCTATATCTATCTATCTATTTATCTAAATTTGTTTGGTTATTCCTCTGTCCATCTATCTATCTATCTATCTATCTGTATAAATCTAAACTTTTTGATTATTCATCTATCTATCTATCTATCTATCTATCTATCTATCTAGCTATATGTCTGTCTGTCTGTCTGTCTATCTGTCTGTCTGTCTGTCTGTCTGTCTGTCTATCTATCTATCTGCTTGTTTCTTTGTTCATTTAATTATTTATTTATTCGTGTATTCTTTCTTTCTTTGTGTCGTTCCTTATAAATAATTACTTTCTTTCTTTATTATGTTATGTGGCTTTTTTTTCCATGTTTTGTACATTAATCTTATTCACAAAGCTATTGCGATGCATAATCATCTTCATGAATGTTTGTGAGTAATTGCGTTGTACATTTTTTTCAGCTTATCTTAGATTTCAGTTTCCATGGTATGTCAATTTTTTTTTCTTAGTCAACATCGATTTTTATTACGTAAGTTTTATCTATCGATTTTCATCCATCCTGTATTCTCACATCTCTGCAGTGTGGAGTGATGGCCTAGAGGTAACGCGTCCGCCTAGGAAGCGAGAGAATCTGAGCGCGCTGGTTCGAATCGCGGCTCAGCCACCGATATTTTCTCCCCCTCCACTAGACCTTGAGTGGTGGTCTCGACGCTAGTCATTCCGATGAGACGATAAACCGAGATCCCGTGTGCAGCATGCCCTTAGCGCACGTAAAAGAACCCACGGCAACAGAAGGGTTGTTCCTGGCAAAATTCTGTAGAAAAATCCACTCCGATAGGAAAAACAAATAAAACTGCAGGCAGGAAAAAATAGAAAAAAATGGGTGGCGCTGTAGTGTAGCGACGCGCTCTCCCTGGGGAGAGCAACCCGAATTTCGCGCAGAGAAGTCTGTTGTGATAAAAAGAAATACAAAAATACACACACACACACACACACACACACACACACACACACACACACACACACACACACACAAACAAAACAAACAAAACCAAAAAAATAAATAAATAAAAAAACATATGATGTGACGGTGGCTGGTGCGTTTTTGGTACCAGTGTGTTCTGATGTGTGTGTGTGTGTGTGTGTGTGTGTGTGTGTGTGTGTGTGTGTGTGTGTGTGTGTGTGGAGGGGTGGGTTAGGGGGTACACGCGTTGACCGGGTGTGTATGTGAGTGGGCGAGTTATCTTTTTTTCTTTCTTTTTTTCTAATTTGTTCAAAGTCTTACAGGTGTGTTAGACAAAGACATTGCGCGGCGAAATCCCTGAAGACTTTATTTCGTGAGGTACCTTCATGGGCGCTAATGGACTTCTTGAAAGAAGTACACGTTTTTAATCAGGTTTGAATGTTTTAAACTCTGGAAGGTTTTTAAATCTTTTTGAGGGAAAGGCTTGAAGCAGTGACTAGATTTTATTATACTTTTTTTTCTTTTTTTTTACCCTTGAATTATATTTTTATCTAATATTGGTGATACCCCAATATTCCTTGTGACCTAAGTACACTTGGTAATAAAGACATATTCTATTCTATTCTATTTGAAGTAGGTACTAACGTGGCGTGACTTAATGGTCGGCGAGGCTCTATGCACATTAATTTGATTTGATTTGAAGTCTTACAGGCCATGTTTTCCTATCTGGTCTACATTATTCATTCATACAGCTGTTATGATGCATGCATATCATCACTGTCATCATAAGTGCTTTGAGTAATTGCGCTGTGCACGTGTTTAGCTCATCTTGTATTTCTGTGTCAATGACATATTGCTTTTTTCTTACCTAGTCAACATTAATTTTATCAGTTAATTATCCTGTTGCGTGAATGCTCATGTTCTAAACGTGACTGTGGTCTATGTGTATAATGTTAGAGATGAACTCGAGCCAAAAGACACATTTCTGTGCAGCTGCAGACAATGAGGTTCTGTCTCTCATTTTAGTTCAGCGTGAATGTGTGTACGTGCACTAGTATATATATATATTGTGTGTGTGTACATGGATATGTGTGTGTGTGTGTGTGTGTGTGTGTGTGTGTGTGTGTGTGTGTGTGTGCGTGCGTGCGTGCGTGTGTGCGGGGGGTGAGGGGGTGGGAGTGGGAGAGGTTGGGGGCGGACTTGTGTGCAATGTGTGTGCGCGTGTGTGCATGTGTGGGTGTGTGTATCTGTGAATGCGCGTGCGGGTGGGTGTGGGGGGGAGGATGTACCACATACGGTAAGTTCTTTAATCATTGTGAAAATAATGGGTATTTTTTCTTGGTTTAATTTGGCCCGTGTGTGTGCGTGCGTGCGTGTACGTGTGTGTGTGTGTGTGTGTGTGTGTGTGTGTGTGTGTGCTCATGCGCGTGCACACGTGTAAGAATGAGCGTGGCTACTGGTGATAATTAGGTCAGCCTTTCTTTGCTCTGCATAGTTTGAGTCGTCCGTTCAAATCACTTCAAGAGTACTTTGGCGTTCAAAGACCCTGTCAGCTGTTCTAGGCGTGTATGTTCAAGTGTGTACCACGTGCATCTCACGTGCAAATGTGGGAAGGCACCACGTGCACATCACGTGTGTATGAGGGGGGGGGGGGGGGGTGCCACGTGCAAATCACACGTGATAGTTTGTGTCTTGTGCACACCGTATGCACCGTTCAGTTCACGTGTGCGCTGGTATCCTCTGATCTTGGTTGTTGTTTGTTTGTTTGTTTGTTTGTTTTGTTTTTTGTTTTTGTTTTCTTGTTTTGTTCGTTTTAATTCCTGTCTCTGGCAAGTATTTTGTTCTGGTCATGGATATGTATCATCATCATCATCAACAACAACAGCAAAATGATAATGATGATAATAATAATAATGATAATGATGATGATGATGATGATGAGGGTGTGGGGGTGGGGGCTGTAGTGTAGCGACGCGCTCTCCCTGGGGAGAGCAGCCCGAATTTTACACAGAGAAATCTGTTGTGACAAAAAGAGACATACAATACAATACAATACGGCATTTTGTGAATAAACAATAATACCTATTGATTAATCCGCTCATCTGGTTTATAACTGACAGCAAAACAAACAACAAAAACAAAACAAAACAAAACAAACAAACAAAGAAAAGAAAGAACGAGAGAGAAAACATTTATTCCTTTCTCCTTTCAACAACCATCTACCTGAAGATCTAGTCATCAGCCCCATCCACATGTAATATGCAGCTTCTGTTCAAACGTGTGTGTGTGTGTGTGTGTGTGTGTGTGTGTGTGTGTGTGTGTGTGTGTGTGTGTGTGTGTGTGCGTGCGTGTGTGCATGTGTGTGCGTGTGCGTGCGTACGTGCGTGCATCTGTGTGTGTGTGTGTGTGTGTGCAGTGCATGCATGTGTGAGTATGCACACGTTTTTATATTGATATGCACTTTTATGAATCCTAATTTCTACAGTATCTGTGTACGTGTATGATTTTCGATTTATGTTCGTATCTTGTTATGTACAACCCACCCCAATATTCCTTGTGACCCCGGTACACTTGGTAATAAAGACATATTCTATTCTATTCTATTCTACCTTTCTTTCTTTATTTCCAGTTACAAATCTATTTCCTTTCTTCCTTCATATGTTTAAGTCATTCAGTAATGTGTTCCCCCCTCCACCTTCCCACCCCCCCCCCCCCTCCCTAAAAAAAAAAGGGTGAACCGGTTTTTTTAGGAGTATAGACTCGATCTGGCCCATTGCCCTCCCAAACCATCAAGGTAATCTGTGGCAGCATTGCCGTGTACTTTGCCAGGCTGTTTAACCATGTTTTCCTGCTCGGGGGAAGACAAAAAGGCGACCAGCTAATTGGCCACAGCGAAATACATACACCCCTTCTTCCCTCACCCCACGCCCCCCCCCCGCCCCCCCGCCCTCCCCCCCCCCTCCTCACACACGAGACCCCTGCTTCGTTACTTCGCATGTGTGTGCGATCCGGTTCGGTCTGTCTGTCTGTCTGTCTGTCTGTCTGTCTGTCTCTCTCTCTCTCTCTCTCTCTCTCTCTCTCTCTCTATCGCTGTGTGTGTGTGTGTGTGTGTGTGTGTGTGTGTGTGTGTGTGTGTGTGTGTGTGTGTGTGTATCTGCCTGTCTGTTTCTGTCTGTCTGCCTCTACCTGCCTCTCTCCCTATCTCTGTCTGTCTATCCCTTTCCCTTCCTGTCTGTCTCTGTCTATCTTTCTGCCTGTCTCTGTCTGTCTGTCTGTCTCTCTCT
>NC_134890.1:3943409-3945909 GCF_041734735.1 Babylonia areolata
GGTATATTCTGCCCAGGAGGAATATGAAAATAGCCCAGGCTGATTTATACCCGGAGTATAAACTAACCAGGGGAAGAATTCGGCCTGTTACACCTTGTTGAAGCCATACCTGGGGCGAAAAGTCGACGTATCAAGCTGGTATTGGAAGGAAATAAGCCCCCTTGTCACTTGAAATTGGAACGCATGAAACCTCCCGCAAAGTTGGCCAGTTCAAACGTGGCAGTCTTTTCTTCCTAGGGTTGGGGGTGTAGGGGGGGGGGGTATTCATTTCCACACGAGGAAGGGAGAGTAGCCTGCCTTGAGAAAACACACACACACACACACACACACACACAAGCCCAGTTATTTTGCGAGATAAACTAACATTTTGGTAATATTTCCTTTTCTTTTTCTTGTCTGCAGCTCTCTTTTTTTCAGTCCACTTGAATGTAACCAAAGCCGTTTTTCAAACACGGAAAGATTTTGATCGGTAACCACAGGGTCCTTTTACATAATGAATGTTGAAAATTAAAGGGAGAGTTGGGAGAGAGAGAGGGGGGGGGGATAGAGAGAGGGGGGAGAAAGATGGAGAGAGAGGGAGAGAGAGGGAGGGAGGGAGAGAGGGGGGGGAGGGAGAGAGAGGGGGGGAAGAGAGAAAGAGATGGAGAGGGAGACAGCGAGAGGGGGGAGGGAGAGAGAGGCGGAGAGAAAAAGAGAGAGAGGGAGGGAGGGAGAGAGAGGGGAAAGAGAGAGAAAGAAAGAGAGAGGGAGGGAGAGAGACAGAGGGGAGAGAGAGAGAGAGAATGAGAGAGAGAGACAGGGAGAGATAGAGGGAGGGAGAGAGAGGGGGGAGAAGAGAGAGAGAGGGAGAGCGAGGGGGGAGATAGAGAAAGAGAGAGAGGGAGTGAGTGAGAAAGAGAGAGAGGGAGAGAGAGGCAAAGAGAGAGAGAGAGAGATGGGGAGGGAGAGAGAGACAGACAGAGAGAGAGAATGAATGATTTAATGAAGCACTGAATTAATTTCCTTTAATGAGGGAAGTGGAATAAGCAAGGACATGCTTTTTTCATCTAGGCATCAGGGCAAGGCCATTCAACAAGCCCACAAGACGTAATAAAAACACAGTGCTGCTGCTGTTAGAATTTGATTATATTGGAGAGTGTCTTGCCCAAGTTAATCCCCACTCTCTCGGCCAAGAGGGTTTTAGGACAGTCGGCGCTGGGATGGTTCCCAAAGGCCAACTAGCCCCCCCTCGCCCCCCCACCCCCACCCCCCCAAGGCTGCAGCCATAAGAGCCAATGCAATTTTGCCTCCTAGTTTGAGAACCATAGTCCTCCATTGACTGGAGAAACCAATGATAACACAGCTCTCACTTTGCTGTTGGCCCAAATGGAAACTTATGTCAATCTGTGGTATAAGCCGAGTGTTGGGCCTATTATTACTACTACTACTACTACTACCACCACCACCACCACTACTGCTACTGCTACTACTACTACTAAGTAAATAAAATAACATGAATAAAAACAGAGAGAGAGAGAAATGAAATACTAAAACGGACACTTCACACACACAAACGAATACACTTGCATATGAGAGAGAGACAGACAGACAGACAGAGACAGAGACAGATAGACAGACAGCTGTTTCGCTTAAGGCTAAATATTGAGAAAAAGAATTTGCATTTGTATTTGTATTTCTTTTTATCACAACAGATTTCTCTGTGTGAAATTGGGGCTGCACTCGCCACGGACAGCGCGCCGCTACACTACAGCGCCACCCTTTTTTTTTGTATTTTTTTTTCCTGCGTGCAGTTTTATTTGGTTTTCCTATCGAAGTGGATCTTTCTACAGAATTTTGCCAGGAGCAACCCTTTTGTTGCCGTGGGTTCTTTCGCGTGCGTTAAGTGCATGCGGCACACGGGACCTCGGTTTATCGCCTCATCCGAATGACAAAAAATACAAATACAAATATGTGTATCGCGCAGATAAATCATATGAAGAATTCTATTTTGGAGGAGTATTATTTCCATACGCTGTTGTGGTGACTGTTTTGGTTATTCATTTCAATAATCATTTTGGTTATTCTTTCAAGATTCATTTAGTCGTTCATTCATTCATATCTCTCTCTCTCTCTCTCTCTCTCTCTCTCTCTCTCTCTATATATATATATATATATATATATATATATTGTAGCATTTGTTTACGTGTTAAACACGGACCAGTCCATTGAAGAATTGTACTTTACATTTTATCATTGTTTGATAGTGTTGCAAGGTTTTGGAATTCCCAGAGCAATATTAGACGTGCACAAGGCGTTTGTTTATAAACTTGCTTTCGCTGTGAGGAGGGCGGGAGGGAGATGGAGGTGGGGATTGGGGATGGGTGTGGGAGGAGGGGAGGGGGGGGGGGCAATTGGGAGGACGAGGGACCCACGTGGTATACCGCTGTTTCAGTATAAATAGCATCTCCGCCTTTTGGAAATTATGTGCGAGAAATTCCATCTGTTTTATTTTCTTCCCGGA
>NC_134890.1:3950909-3965909 GCF_041734735.1 Babylonia areolata
CGTTTGTATGTATTTGACTGTGCTTTTATATCTGTGAAACTGCATGTTTGGTGCATATCTGTTATGCATGTGTGGGTGTATGTGTGAATGTGTGTCTTCATGTTTTACATTTATTTGCTTATTTATCACCATTGTTGTCTTTTTTATTTATTTTTTTAATTTTTATTATTATCATTTTATTAGTATTATTATTATTATTACTACTACCTTTTTCTATATTATCATTATTATTTATTTATTTATTTATTTATTTATTTATTTATGTAAGCTTATCTATTATTTATTCCCCCGTTTTTTGTTTGTTTGTTTGTTTTTGTTGTTGTTGTTTTGTTGTTTTTTTGGGGGGGTTTTCAAGGCCTGACTAAGCGCGTTGGGTTACGCTGCTGGTCAGGCATCTGCTTGGCAGATGTGTTGTGTAGCGTATATGGTTTTGTCCGAACGCAATGACGCCTCCTTGAGCTACTGACAACTGAAAAAACTGAAACTGTGCAGATGACTCCGTGTTTGAGAAGCGCTTTTCCGACCGTGGATAGGCGCTGTGTAGGTATCCATATCATCAGCAGCAGCACAGCTGTATATCTCGTCGTCTTTAGCACTCAGCTGAGCGTCGTTCATCCTGTTTGTTTTGTAGTGTGCCGCGTGCGCCTTTGAATACGGTTTTCAATGTTGGTGACGTGTGGTTCTGACATTGTGTTGTGTTGTGTTGTGTTGTATTGTATTATTGTTTTGTTGCAACAGATTTCTCCGTGTGAAATTCGGGCTGCTTTCCGCAGGGAGAGCGCGTCACTACTCTGAGAGCGCCACCTTTTTTTTTTCTTTCTTTTTTTCTTTCTTTCTTTTTTTTTTGTACTAGCTGGAGTTCTTTTGTTTTCTTTCCTATCGAAGTTGATTTCGCAGCAGAATTTTGCCAGGAACAACCCTTTTGTTGCCGTGGGTTCTTTTCCGTGCGCTAACTACATGCTGCACACGGGACCTCAGTTTATCGTCTCATCCGAATGACTAGCGTCCAGACCACTACTCAAGGTCTAGTGGAAGGGGGGGGGGGAGAAAATATCGGCGGCTGAGCCGTGATTCGAACCAGCGCGCTCAGATTCTCTCGCTTCCTTGGCGGACGCGTTACCTCTAGGCCATCACTTCACATGTACGGTGCAGGCAATGCTTTTCAGCAGGTAAAACCTGGGCTTCTTCGTCATTTGTATCGAACCAGTCCTGTCGCTTTTGTGAGGAAGGTCCCAGCTGCTTCAGTGGCTGTTTGGCATCACGGAAACATGTCCATATCCATATCCAATCCCTGTCAGCGCTATTATCATATGTATGTGTACATAACTACATGCATGTATATGAATGTGTATTGTGTGTGCGTGTGTTTGTGTAAGTTTGTGCCTGCCTGTGTGTGCGTGTGTGTTAGGGTAGCTGTTAGATACACATGTATGTTAAAATGTATGTATGCAGTAGTCACATTTTGGTGTGTGAATGTAACATAGATGTAATGTTTTATGTTAACAAAAGCGTTTTTGTAAAGCACCTAGAGCAGATTTCTGGATGGTGTGATGTATAAGTATCCATTATTATTATGATAATGATTATGATTATGATTATTATTAGTATTATTATTATTATTATTATTATTATTATTATTATTATTATTCTCATTGTACCAGGTCAACATGCTCAGTCTCCGAATCTTTCACGAATAGAATGGAATGGAATAGAATAGAGCAGAATGCAAATCTAATGCCACGATATAGCAAGATATCTGAATGACTATACAATGATCAAAAAGATGGAGTCCGTCTTCCAATATTAATATTTTTACAATTGCTACACAGTCTGTCATCTGGTTGAATATATATATATATATATATATATATCTATATCTGTGTGTGTATGTGTGTGTGTGTGTGTGCGTGTGTGTGTGTGTGAACCTTAAGGTTTGCAAGACACGAGTTCCTAGGTAATTGATAAATCAAATCAATTGACGTAATAAATTGAAACCGCATTCATAAACAAATTTTCCAAATATTGTTTGTATATAATACATCATCTGTTAGCATCAACTGACTGTGAATATTTCCTGTGTTATTCGAATATGAAATGTCTTTCATGAATTGTTCTCTTAAGGCCTTGTATTCAACACAATGATTAAGAAGATAGACGTTCGGTTCATCTTCCAATGTTTTACAATTTCTACATTATCTGTCTTCTCGTGGAATATTTCATTATCTACCCTTTTCAGTTTTAGATGATGTGAACTATTCCTGAGTTTTGTTCTAGCTTGTCTGTGTTTTGTTCTTCTTCTTCTTCTTCTTCTTCTTCGTTCGTGGGCTGCAACTCCCACGTTCACTCGTATGTACACGAGTGGACTTTTACGTGTATGACCGTTTTTAACCCGCCATGTAGGCAGCCATACTCCGCTTTCGGGAGTGTGCATGCTGGGTATGTTCTTGTTTCCATAACCCACCGAACGCTGACATGGATTACAGGATCTTTAACGTGCGTATTTGATCTTCTGCTTGCGTGTACACACGAAGGGGGTTCAGGCACTAGCAGGTTTGCACATATGTTGACCTGGGAGATCGAAAAAATCTCCACCCTTTACCCACCAGGCGCCGTCTGCGTGATTCGAACCCGGGACCAACGCTTTAACCACTCGGCTATTGCGTCCGTCTGTTTTTGGATCTGATATAGGTATCAGTTTTGCAATCTGCTACAACCTCACTGTTAAATTTAAGCTTTGATGTTTTCCGAATTTGTGTGTGTGTGTGTGTGTGTGCGAGTGTGTGTGTGTGTGTGTGTTGTTGTTGTTGTTGTTGTTGTTGTTGTTGTTGGGTGGTGGTGGTGGTGGTGGTGGTGGTGGTGGTCATTTTTTAATTTTTGAGATGACGCGTATGTTAGTGAAGCAATCACACGAGCATATCCCAGCGTGGCCATACTGAGTCTCGTCACTGTACTGCTCTCATAGTCATGGTCTCCTCTCCCCGGTTTGGTCAGAAACTTCACTTTTGACACAACGACTGGTCGAATTTTTCAACAAGCGATTGCGCGAAAGCATTATATAATATTTCAGCAAGCCATTGCGCGAAAGCATGGTCTGGTATTTCAAAAAGCGATTGTGCGCAAGAGTTTGCGAGAAAGCGTGGTTCTGATATTTCAATACGCGATTGCGCGAAAGAGTGGTCTAATATTTCAATATGCGATTGCACAAAAGCATAGATTAATATTTCAACATGCGATTGTGTGAAAGCGTGGTATAATATTTCAACTTGCACTTGCGCAATATATTTCAACCTGCGATTTCACAAAAGCATTGTATACTATTTCAACATGCGATTGCACAAAAGCATTGATTAATATTTCAACATGCGATTCTGTGAAAGCGTGGTATAATATTTCAACATGCAATTGCGCAAAAGCATGGTCTAATACTTCAAAATGCGATTGTGCGAAAGTGTGGTTTAGTATTTCAAAATGTGATTGTGCGAAAGTGTGGTTTAGTATTTCAAAATGCGATTGCGCGAAAGTGTGGTATAGTATTCCAACACGCGATTGCGCGAAAGTGTGGTATAGTATTCCAACACGCGATTGCGCGAAAGTGTGGTATGGTATTCCAACACGCGATTGCGCGAAAGTGTGGTATGGTATTCCAACACGCGATTGCGCGAAAGTGTGGTATAGTATTCCAACACGCGATTGCGCGAAAGTGTGGTATAGTATTCCAACACGCGATTGCGCGAAAGTGTGGTATAGTATTCCAACACGCGATTGCGCGAAAGTGTGGTATAGTATTCCAACACGCGATTGCGCGAAAATGTGGTATAGTATTCCAACACGCGATTGCGCGAAAGTGTGGTATAGTATTCCAACACGCGATTGCGCGAAAGCGTGGTCTAATATTCTGACATACAGCTGCGCGGAAGCATGGTCTGATATTTCAACATGCAATTACGTAGTCTAACGTTTCATTCCCTCCGCATCCCGGAGCTGTTGCTGCTGTTATCAGTGTTATAAATCTGCTGAAAAACGTGTTGAGAACGATCATTCTGGAGACGAACTGGCGTACACACCGCTTTGGCGAATGCATGGAGAATATTACCGGATGATTTATAGTTACCCCTCTTCAAGAGGAGGCGGAAGTTCTTTATGAGGTGGTTGAGATTCCGATCGATGATTATTTTGTGTACCTTTTATTTTTTTTTATTTTTTTCTAAGCAGGTTAAGCCCCAGGCTCACTCCGCTTGAAAGAACATTTCTTGCTTGGGTGATATTTTATGGATCTTGCTTTTGTGTGAATGGGTGCGCGCGTGTATGTGTGCATGAGAGAGGTGGGTAGGGAGAGAGAGAGAGAGAGAGAGAGAGAGAGAGAGAGAGAGAGAGACAGACAGACAGACAGACAGACAGACAGACAGAGAAAGAAAGAAAGAGAGAGAGAGAAAGAGAGGGAGAGATAGAGCGGAGGAAGACAAACATTTTAGTCACACAATAAAAGCATAAGTAGCGACATTTGGCAAAATGATACAAGTTTTTATTCTCGAGAGACACTTCCAAACACTTATTCATTTATATTTTACAGACTCTGTTGGGACGACGATTATTATTCATTCGAAGACATAGTCCACGGCCTTTGCATTCCAGCTATAGTGAGTAGAAAATAATTGTTGGCTTTTAAATCGAATCCGCAGACAATGAGCAAGTTGTAAATCGTTTCCACTGCCAGTTTGCCGGTGTTTTTAAAATTTCCAGCCTGTCTCCACTTCAAGATTTTCAATTATGTGGGATTCTCACTGTGTCTGTAGCTGTTCTCTCTCTCTCTCTCTCTCTCTCTCTGTCTCTCTGTCTCTCTCTCTCTCTGTCTCTCTGTCTCTGTCTCTGTCTCTCTGTCTCTCTCTCTCTCTCTCTCTCTCTCTCTCTCTCTCTCTCTCTCTCTCTCTCTCTCATGTAAACGTTGTAACGTGTCGAAGATGAAAACCATTTTATAAACAATTGTGTCCTTTACAATAACCTGCGGCAGTTTCAGTTTCAGTATCCTGCGGCAAAAACATCTGAACTCTGACGGTCAATCGTATGTTCACTTGCTGAAGAAAGTTCTGTTTACAGTATTTCAGAAACTCTGCGTTTTTATATTCAATGCCCTGAAGACACGACAGGAATTCTTTGACAGCAATGACGAAATTCAGAACTAATTTAATATGTACAAGAAGCACTTTTGTTCTACAGGTTTAAGTTAGTATGTATTTCACATTTTGTTGTCGCTGCGTGATCACCATACTGTGTACTTTTGACCTCTTTCTAGGGGCCGGAGGCCTGGAGATTAAAGTTTTGTTCTTGTTCTTGTTCTTCTTCTTCTTGTTCTCGTTCTGTGTGTGTGTGTGTGTGTGTGTGTGTGTGTGTGTGTGTCTGACTGAGTGAAACGCGTACTTTCGAAAAAAAAAAAAGAAAAAGTGGGGCCTCAGTTGCATGCAGACAACAGAGCGTCCCTATCTTTTATCATTATTTTTCTTTCTGTTCCTTCTTTCTTTTTTTTCCTTTCCTTTTCGTTTTTGGGCGCGTGTGTGTATGCGTGTGTGCGCGTGGGTGTGGGTGTGTGGGTGTGTGTGCGGAGGAGGGGGTTGTTTTCTTCAGTATGTATGTCCTTCTGCATCAATACCCTTTCCCTTCATTTATGTGTGTGCTGTTTGTAATAGATGTAGATTAGCAAGGGACATACTGGAAGAATAGGCAATGCCTGAAATATTAAACCTGGAATGAAAACGTTTTGAGTTTTGAGTTCTCTCTCTCTCTCTCTCTCTCTCTCTCTCTCTCTCTCTCTCTCTCCCTCCCTCCCTCTCCCCCTCTCTATTTCCCTCTCCCTCTTTCTCTCCCTCACTCTCTCTCTCCGTCTCTCTCTGTTTCTCAATTTGTTTCTTCGTCTATCTCTCTGTATTTGTCTGCCTGTCTGTCTGTCTCTGTATACGTGTGTGTTTAGTCGTACATGTTTTTGAATGCATGCGTGTACGTGTGTATCTGTGTGTGCGCCGTACATGCACGTTTGCGTTTCGTGCGAGCGTCGAAATGATGTGTGTATTTTTTTTTTTTTTTCTGGTGAGTCAATCTTCGTACTTCGAGTCACACCAGGGGAGGTAAGGCTGGGTGATACGGGGACCACAGGGGCCAAACCACTGTTCTAAAAATGCATGGATAGCTCATTGGCCCAGGAAAGCTGAAGCCAACTGGACGTCACATCGTTTCTCGTATCTGGCCGTCAGTTCGTTGACAAGTCATCTGTTAACTGGTGGTAGTTTCTGAACTGTAACCGTGTATCTTCGATGAAATCGTGTTATGCTTGCCCCCACGGCATGCCAAATGTTGTGTCTTGATTGAAATCTGCCAATGGTTTATCTACCAATGTTATTACAGGAAACAGTGCAGTGACACGTGGCGCAAACTTGCAGTGCAGACACACACAGGAATGTCAGCTTAACTAACGCCGCGAGCAAGTGAAAGCTTGCCGTGAAGCCAGCTGAGCGCTCGGCTACACATACTGAAATCACCTTCGCGCTATACTGATACGGGAAGCAAAATGGCTGATTGAACACTTCCGCATGGCTTCAGTTAGCAAAGGGGCTCAAAGAAGACATGCGCTATCCATGTATTTTTAGAACAGTGGGCCCAACAAGTAGGAGAGAAATCAGAAAGGAAAGAACAAGGGGACACAGCCTATATACCAAGCTTTTTTATTTTGTTTTATTCATTTTATTTTTTTTACACCCGCAATCTAATACGAGAATTACGAATAGGAGGAACGATGTGTTTGGTTTTTATTTTGGTGTTTGTTCATTTTCTTTTCTTTTTTTTTATTCTGCGCATTGCGCTGGATAGGCAAAGTTTGTTTTTGTTTTGTTTTTTTGTGTGTGCGTTTTTCGTTGTTTTTCTTCTGGCGATGTTTTCCCGATTAATGCTTAATTTGTATTCATTCGTCTTTTGCGTGCGTGTGTGCTCATGTGTGTGTGTGTGTGTGTGTGTGTGTGTGTGTGTGTGTGTGTGTGTGTGTGTGTTGTTGTTGTTGTTGTTGTTGTTGAGGCTGGGGGTGGTGGTATAGGAGCTCCAGCCTCCTACATTCTCTACTTTGTACACACACACACACACACACACACACACACACACACACACACACACACACATATATATATATATATATATATATATATATATATATATATATATATATATATATATAAAATAGCTGCGTAAGAGTGACCCTGGTAACATGTAAACAACTTACCCCTTGAGGAAGGAGCGTGATCGTTCCGAAAATTTGGAATATTTGACAGATTGATGTGTTTGTTTTCTTTTTCTTTTTTCTCTTTATATATATATATATATATATATAATGTGTGTGTGTGTGTGTGTGTGTGTGTGTGTGTGTGTGTGTGTGTGTGTGTGTGTGTGAACAACAGTAGACTCCGCATGTCTTTAAAACTTGTATTCTTAAAAGCAGCAGTAAATTTCCGCTGTAAAAAACAGCTTCTTCAGGCAAGGCTATTTACCTCAGTGCCTTCTGCAAGGAGCGGAGCCCAGGACACGAAGAGAGTGTGAACTATTTGTATTGAGAGAGAGAGGGAGAGAGGGGGAGGGAGAGAGAGAGGGAGAGTGATGGAGAGAGTGAGAGAGGGAAAGGGAGAGAGAGGGAGAGGGAAAGGGAGACAGACAGACGGAGGGAGAGAGAGGGACAGAGTGAGGGACAGAGTGAGAGGGAGATGGAGAGAGAGGGGGTGAAGAGAGAAAGAGAGGGGAGAGAGATAGGGGGAGACAGAGAGAAGGAGAGAGAGAGGGAGAGGGAGACAGAGGAAGAGAGAGAAGGGGAAGAGAGAGGGAGAGAGACAGACAGACAGAGACAGGGAGAGGGAGAGAAAAAGGGAGAGAGAATGAGGGAGAGGGAGAGAGAGGGGGGAGCGAGAGAAACAGGGAGAGAGAGAGGGAGAGAGACAGAGGGAGACAGACAGACAGACAGACAGACAGAGAGATTCATCTATCTTTCTGATTTTTTTTTTTTTTAATAGGTTTCGTGTGCTAATTTTCTGGAGGAATCAAAAGATAACAATATTTTGTTTCTCATCGGTTGTTTTTTTGTTTTGTTTTTTGTTGTTTTTTTGTTTGTTTGTTTTGTTTGTTTGTTTGTTTCTTTGTTTGTTTGCTGTTGTTGTTTTCGGATATCAGGATGATCAATTTGTTTGGAGACGCTTGAGTTGCACATTGCTCTTACTCCGTTCATCTTTGATCACCATTCATATCTTCCGCACCGCACACACACACACACACACACACACACACACACACACACACAACCACACGCACACACACACACGCACACGCGCCGCATGCTCCGCACCCCCCCCCCCCGCCCCCCCCCCCCACACACACACATACGTACATTGACATACAGACACAGACACACGCATGCATGCACGCACACACACACACACACACACGCACACACACACACACACACACACACACACACACACACACACACATTGTCTCTTCTTGGCAGTTAGAGAGAGTGAAAGAGAGAGGAACGATGGAAGAGGAGGAGGGGGGGCTGGAGGGGAGAGGGGAGTTCAATCATGTTCTCTATTTTCGCAGGAAGACAAAAATCGATCAACAGATAACACATAAATAAATAGATAAATAAAAATAACCATTAAAAAAAAAAACAACAACTGAAACCACGCCACAAAGATTTACGAGTACAAAAACACAGAACAGCCATCAGCAATCTATTCCAGTCTGGAACAGACAGTAATCGAATCAACTTCCTTTCTTTTTAAATGGAGGGCGCGAAAAGAAGGCGACCAACTGAAAAAAAAACACAAAAAAAAAAAAAAACCTACAACAACGAAAAGGAAACTAAAGTAAAAATAAAACAGCAACAACAACAACACACACAACAACAACAACAACAACAACAACAAAAACCACGGATATCTCATCACCTGTTCTTTCTGCTTCACTTGAAAACATGCTGGCAGTTCTCCGGGGGGAAAAGAAGAGATAGAGAGAGAGGGAGAGAGATAGGGACAAGGCTTTACCTTCCTTTTTTTTTCTTCTTTTTTTTTTTTACCCACTTGGGCTGTCGTTCGCTGAAGTTCCAATGCCGTAACTGGGTCCTCCCGGCGTAAGAGGGTTCTATCTGCTACAAGTGGATGAAGTTTGAAGGACAGCGGGGAGCTTGTAAAGCGGGGCGAGGTTTGAAGGGGTGAGGGGAGGGAATCATTGGAGCAGACAACCCAGATACAGCAGCGGCGGCATTGCAACTGTCCCGTTTCTTTCATCAATGGTGAGGGTGGAGCAGGTGATGGAGGGTGGGGGGTAAAGTAGGGTAAGGGGAGGGAAGGTAGGGTAAATGAAGGGAAGGTAGGGTAAATGAAGGGAAGGTAGGATAAGGGAAGGTGAGGTAGGGTAAATGGAGGTAAGGTTTGGTAAGAGAAGGGAAGGTAGGGTAAATGAAGGGAAGGGAAATTAGGGTAAATGAAGGAAGGTAGGGTAAATGAAGGGAAGGTAGGGTAAATGAAGGGAAGGCAGGATAAGGGAAGGGAAAGTAGGGTAAATTAAGGTAATGTAGGGTAAATGAAGGGAAGGTAGGGTAAATGAAGGAAAGGCAGAATAAGGGAAGGGAAGGTAGGGTAAATGAAGGAAGGTAGGGTAGATGAAGGAAGGTAGGGTAAATGAAGGGAAGGTAGGATAAGGGAAGGTGAGGTAGGGTAAATGGAGGTAAGGTTTGGTAAGAGAAGGGAAGGTAGGGTAAATGAAGGGAAGGCAGGACAAGGGAAGGGAAAGTAGGGT
The DNA here is from genome assembly GCF_041734735.1 of Babylonia areolata. NCBI lineage: Eukaryota > Metazoa > Mollusca > Gastropoda > Neogastropoda > Buccinidae > Babylonia > Babylonia areolata. Next base: position 3,960,729 of record NC_134890.1, read on the forward strand.
AAATTAAAGTAATGGAGGGCAAATGAAGGGAAGGTAGGGTAAACAAAGGTAATGTAGGGTAAATGAAGGGAAGGTAGGGTAAATGAAGGTAATGTAGGGTAAATATGAAGGTAATGTAGGGTAAATGAAGGAAAGTAGGGTAAATGAAGGTAATGTAGGGTAAATGAAGGGAAGGTAGGGTAAATGAAGGTAATGTAGGGTAAATGAAGGGAATGTAGGGTAAATGAAGGTAATGTAGGGTTAATGAAAGTAATGTAGGGTAAATGAAGGAAGGTAGGGTAAATGGAGGTAAGGTTTGGTAAGGGAAGGCAAGGTAGAGTAAATGAAGGTAAAATAGGGTAAGGTAAGGCAAGATAGGGTAAGGGATGGCAAGAAAGAATAAGGGAAGGCACGATAGGGTAACGGAAGGCAAGAAAGGGGAAGGGAAGGCAAGGTAGGGTAAGGGAAGGCAAGGTAGGGTGAGGGAGGCCACGATAGGGTAATGGAAGGCATGATAGCGTAATGGAAGGCAAATTAGGGTAAGGGAAGGCATGGTAGGGTAAGGGAGAGCACGATAGGGTAATGGAAGGCAAAGTAAAGCTATGTAAGTGAGGGAAAGCAGGTTAGGGAAAGGCAAGCAAGGGCAAAATAAGTAAGGAAAGGTGGGTAGGCCTTACATGTACACATTTCTTATCTACAGCGGAAGGTTGCGAAGCTCAACACAAAAAAGAGCAGCAGCAAAAAGATGCACTTCATTTGTCCGACAACCACACGTGATGTGAATCATTAGTATACCGCAGGTCGGTTTGAGGTGAACAAAACTCAATAGTGGAGTGATGGCCTAGAGGTAACGCGTCCGCCTAGGAAGCCTAGGAAGCGAGAGAATCTGAGCGCGCTGGTTCGAATCACGGTTCAGCCGCCGATATTTTCTCCCCCTCCACTAGACCTTGAGTGGTGGTCTGGACGCTAGTCATTCGGATGAGACGATAAACCGAGGTCCCGTGTGCAGCATGCACTTAGCGCACGTGAAAGAACCCACGGCAACAAAAGGGTTGTTCCTGGCAAAATTCTGTTGAAAAATCCACTTCGATAGGAAAAAAACAAATAAAACTACATGCAGGAAAAAATACAAAAAGAATGGGCGGCGCTGTAGTATAGCGACGCGCTCTCCCTGGGGAGAGGAGCCCGAATTCCACACAGAGAAATCTGTTGTGATAAAAAAAAAAAGAAATACAAATACTTCATACTTCAAATCTCCCGGTGTGTGTGTGTGTGTGTGTGTGTGTGTGTGTTTACATAAGTGTGTGCGTGTGTATGTGTACGTACGTGTGTGTGCGTGTGTGTTCGTGTGTGCATGTGAGTGTGTATGTGTGTGTGTGTGTGTGTGTGTGAGTCAGCGTGTGTGTCGGTGTGTGCGTATGCTGAGTATGTGCGCGCGTACATATGTGTGTGTGTGTGTGTGTGTGTGTGTTGGTGTGTACTTGTGTGTATCTGTGTTGTATGTGTGTGAGCGTGCATGCGTGTGTGTGTATGTGTGTGTGTGTGTGTGTGTGTGTGTTGGTGTGTACGTGAGTGTATCTGTGTTGTATGTGTGTGAGCGTGCATGCGTGTGTGTGTGTGTGTGTGTGTGTGTGTGTGTGTGTGTGTGTGTGTGTGTGTCGGTATGTCGGTGGATCTTGTCATATTGGTGGTACCAGCCTCCTCTCTTGTTTATAATGTACTGGCTTCCTTTGGAGTGGGAATAAGATGTGAAAAGAAAGTGTTCCTTTTGCCTCATGTCTCTGTGTCTTCTGAAGCTGTTCGAAATTTGTGTGTGTGTAGTTTCTCTGGGGGACCTGCAAGTAGTTGTGCTTGATAACTTCTTGGAGACTCATTCATTCATTTTGCCCATCGCTCCTGGTGGAGCATAGGCCATCGACGACCCCTCGCCATCGCACTCTGTTCTGGGCTGTTCTGGCCATTCCAGTCCAGTTGGTCCCTTGCTGCTTCAGCTCTGCCTCGGTATCTCGCCTCCAGCTGTTGCGAGGCCGGCCTCTCTTCCTCTTTCCCTGCGGGTTCCAGGTCAGGGCTTGGCGTGTGATGCTGGACGCTGGCTTCCTGAGGGTGTGTCCGGTCCAGCCCCACTTCCTCCGCAATATCTGCTTGGCCACTGGTTCCTGTCCCGCTCGCTCCCACAGATCTTCGTTTCGGATCTTCTCCTGCTATCGGATCTTGTAGACGCGCCTCAGACAGGTGTTGAAGAATGTCTGAATCTTCTGCTGCATCGTTTGTGTTGTCCGCCGTCTCGCATCCGTAGAGCAGAATTGACTTCACATTGGAAGAATTGACTTCACATTGGATTCTTGGAGACTAACACGTTCTTTTTTTCTGTGCCTTCCTTTTGGAGGAAGGTGGCGGAATGGTTACGACGCTCATCTGCCAATGCAGAGAGTCCGTGAGGGTGTGGGTTCGAATCCCGCTCTCGCCCTTTCTCCCAAGTTTGACTGGGAAGTTAAACTGAGCGTGTAGTCATTCGGATAGACGATAAACCGAGCGTCCCGTGTGCAGCACGCACTTGGCGCACTGAAAAAGAATCCATGGCAACGAGAGTGATGTCCTCTGGCGAAATGATCTGGAGGAAATCCACTCTGATACGTACACAAATGTATATGCATGATTGCCTGACAGTGCGTTGGGTAATGCTGCTTCCAATCAAAACAAATCATGGTGCCTAGAGTCTTGCCGACCACCAAGACCTTTGGATATTCTGCTTGTCAGGCATCTGTCCAGCAGATGCGGTGTGTAGAGTATATGGGTTTGCTCGAACGCCAGTGACGCCTCCTTGAGAAACGGAAACTTCCTTTTGGGGTTTCGGGAAAAGGTACGACTCGTAGCTAGCTACCCTGGCGTTGAAGTACTTTCCCGTTCGCTCGGTTTGTACTCAGCTCAGCATGCAATAAATTGTGCTCCCCCACCCCCCCACCCCCTCTCCCCTCATCCCTCCCCCCTCCCCCTTCCCCTCCCCACATACACACACTCCATCCTTCCAAAGGCAGCTTTTTTTTTATCTGTTTGGCAGATCGGTGTGTGTGTGTGTGTGTGTGTGTGTGTGTGTGTGTGTGTGTGTGGGTGTGGGTGCGTGTGTGTATGTGTATGTGTGTGTGTGTGTGTGTGTGTGTATGTGTGTGTGTGTGTGTGTGTGTATACTCCTGGGAAGTGGGGTGTTTGCTCTGGTATTGTGTGTGTGTGTGTGTGTGTGTGTGTGTGTGAGTGTGTTTGTGTGTATGTGTGTGTGTGTGGGGGGGGGTTACATAAGTGTGTGTGTGTGTGTGTGTGTGTGTGTGTGTACCCTCTTGGGAAGTGGTGTGTTTGCTTTGGTATTGTGTGTGTGTGTGTGTGTGTGTGTGTGTGTGTGTGTGTGTGTGAGTGTGTGTGTGTGTGTATGTGTGTATGTGTGTGTGTGTGTGGGGGGGGGTTACATAAGTGTGTGAGTGTGTGTGTGTGTCTGTGTGTGTCTGTGTGTGTGCGTGTGTGCGTGTATGTGTGTGTGCCTGTGTGTTTGTGTGGTGTGTGTGTATGTGTGTGTGTGTGTGTGTGTGTGTGTTTACATAAGTGTGTGCGTGTGTATGTGTGGGTACGTGTGTGTGTGCGTGTGTGTTCGTGTGTGCATGTGTGTGTGTGTGTGTGAGTCAGCGCGTGTGTCTGTGTGTGCGTATGCTGAGTATGTGCGCGCGTACATGTGTGTGTGTGTGTGTGTGTGTGTGTGTGTGTGTGTGTGTGTGTTGGTGTGTACTTGTGTGTATCTGTGTTGTATGTGTGTGAGCGTACATGCGTGTGTGTGTGTGTGTGTGTGTGTGTGTGTGTGTGTGCGTGAGTCGGTATGTCGGTGTCTCTCTGTGTTGTGTGTGTATATATGTGTGTGTATGTGTGTGCGTGTGTGTGTGTATGTGTGTGCGTGTGTGTGCGTGTGAGTGTGTGTGTGTGTGTGTATGTGTGTGTGTGTGTGTGTGTGTGTGTGTGTGTGTATCCGTGCGCGCGTTTGTGTGTGTGTGTGTGTGTGTGTGTGGCGTGTACACACACACGGGTAGTGGTGTAGCTGCCGGAAGCTCTGAGGACGTCGTCGACTGGTACAGAGCAGAGTCCACACACACACGACCCCTCCACCCCCATACCCTCCCCCCCCCCCCCCCCCCACACACACACGCACGCACGATCAACACACACCCGACCTCCGCACGTCAATAGCACAATGTTTGTTGGAGCGCGGTCAGTTCGATTACACCTCTCTCTCTCTCTCTCTCTCTCTCTCTCTCTCTCTCTCTCTCTCTCTCTCTCTCTCTCTCTCTCTCTCTCTCTCTCTCTGTGTGTGTGTGTGTGTGTGTGTGTGTGTCTCTGTCTGTCTCTGTCTGTCTCTCTGTCTTTCTGTCTCTCTCTCTCTCTCTCCCTCTCTCTCTCTCTCTCTCTCCCTCTCTCTCTGTCTCTCCCCCCTCTCTCTCTCTCTCTCTCTCTCTTCGATGGAATAAGTGATCGATTAGTTTTCGACCCACGAGCTTTCTTTGTTTTGTTTTTTTCCCCTCCTCCTCCTCCTCCACTACTACACAAATTTTCAGTCTTCGATAGATATTTGATTTTATTTTTTTTAAAGAAGAATTTTTGTTTTATTTCTTGTTGGTTTTTTTTGTTGTTGTTGTTGTTGTTGTTGTTGTTTGTTTTTTGTTTTGTTATGTTGTTGATGTATGTTCGGGATTTTGAATCATTGTATGTGCTTTGAGTCTTTTTTTTTTTATCTGTATTTTTTTTTAAAGTTTGTTTAAGTGAGTCTTTCTCTCTCTCTCTGTCTCTCTCTCTGTCTCTCTCTCTGTCTTTCTCTCTCTCTCTCTCTCTGTCTCTCTGTCTCCCTCTCTCTCTGTCTTTCTCTGTCTCTGTCTCTGTCTCTCTCTCTGTTTTTGTCTCTCTCCCTCTCTCTCTGTCTTCCTCTCTCTCTCTCTCTCTCTCTCTCTCTCTCTCTGTATCTCCCCTCTCGATGTTTCTCACTGTGTATCTCACTCTCATACATCATTTTCCTTCATTCCTGCTTTCTTCTCTCTGTCTCCACTCTGTGCTTCTTCTGCCTTTGTTTCTTTGTTTTCTTTCACCTTTCTCCTCAGCCCCCCCCCCCCCCCCCCCCACCCCTTCCCTTCTCAACAGACAAGAGTATCACCTTGCAAATACAGCATACCTCGC
>NC_134890.1:3990909-4000909 GCF_041734735.1 Babylonia areolata
ACTACTGCTGCTGCTGCTGCTGCTGCTGCTACAACCACTACTACTACTAACGATGATGATGGTGATGATGATACTACTACTACTACTACTACTACTACTACTACCAATAATCATAATCATAGTCATAAAGTGACGGCGATACGAAAGAGCCAGAAGAGGGCAGCCTGATGCCGGTCTGACCGCCACTGATGGATGACCGCGGCTACCTGAGTCCACGCTGACCACCCACTCCCCACCCACCCTCCCCCATCACACACCCCATCCCCACCCCTGTCCTTCCCACCTCCTCCCCAATCCCTGACAGAGCCCGTTTCTCTCCGCGGGGAGGTCTGATGACGGTGTTAGCACGATCACGATTCGCTCCTGTGGCAAGCCAGGTCCATGGGACTTGATGCCTGTGTGGAAACGAATGGCGGACAGGAACAGTATGCTTTGTGCGTGGTAGATATAAAACAATACAGGGTGAAGTCAGGAGAGTAAGTGAGGAGGGGGTTAGGGGGTAGGTGGTGGGGGGGGTGGAAATATCTGGAGAGAAAGAGTTGATGTCAGATGGACAGAAAGAAAGAGAGGAGGAAGAAAGGAAGGAAGGAAGGTTGAAGAAAGAGAAGAGGAAAGAGAAAGAGCTGAAGTCAGATAGACATGTCGAAAGAAAGAAGTGATGGAAGAAAGAAAGAAGGAAGGAAGAAAGACAGAAAGAAAGGAGGAAAGAGAAAGAGTTGAAGTCCAATAGATAGACAAATAGAAAGAAAGAAGAGAGAAAGGAAAGAAAGAAGGGATGAAAGAAGAAAGAATGAAGGAACGAAAGAAGGAACGAAGGAGGAAAGAAAAAGAGTTGCTGTCAAATAGATAGATAGAAAGAAAGAAAGAAAGTAGGAAAGAAAGAGGGGATGGAAGAAAGAAAAAAGGAGGGAAGGAGGAAGGAATGAGGAAAGGAAGAAAGAAAGGAGAAAAAAGAAAGAGTTAAAGTCCTATAGATCGACAGATAGAAAGAAAGAAAGGAAAGAAAGTAGGAAAGAAAGAAGGGGTTGAAGAAAGAAAGAAGGAAAGAGAAAGAGCCGAAGTCCAATAGATAGACAGAAAGAAAGAAAGTATGAAAGAAAGATGGGATGGAAGAAAGAAATAAGGAAGGAAGGAAGGAAGGAAGAGAGGAGGAAAGAGAAAAAGTTAGTCCAACAGATAGACAGATAGAAAGAAAGAAAGAAAGAAAGAAAAAGGGATGGAAGAAAAAAGATGAAGGAAGGAGGAAAGAGAAAGAGTTGCCGTCAAATAGATAGAAAGAAAAAAAGAAAGTAGGAAAGAAAGACGGGATCAAAGAAAGAAAGAAGGAAGGAATGAAGGAGGAAAAAGTTGCCGTCAAATAGATAGAAAGAAAGAAGGAAAGAAAGTTTGAAAGAAGGAAGGAAGGAAGTAAAAACGAAAGGGAGGAAAGAAGGAAAGAAAGAAAGGAAGGAAGCAGAAAGGCAGATGAAATTAAACTGATGACAGAAAAAAAAGGAAAAAAAAAAGAATCATTGAACCGTGGGAAGCAAGGAAATACAGACAGACAGACAGAAAGAAAGAATTGCAAACACAGAAAGAAATTATTGAGAGAAAAAAAATAGATAACTACAGAAAAGGGACAAAAGAAGTTGAAACGACAGACAGAAAAAAAACGAAAGAAAGAGAGTGAAAGAAAGAAAAAAGATGCTGCTGGAGATGTTCATGTCATTTAGGAATGGGGGCACTGCATAGCGTGATCAGTTGTCACGTGACTGACACATCAATTTCCTTAACATGGAATCCAGGCATGTGCTGGACAATGGAAAGAGTTTTATAGGGAAAAATAATAAATTGGACAGCACAGTGTATAAATGAGAGCGAGAATTGGAAAGGCAAGAGAGAGAGAATATAGAATATGAAGGAGAGGAGGAGGAGGAGGAGAAGAAGAAGAAGAAGAAGAAGAAGAAGATGATGATGATTGTTTGATTGATTGATTGATTCTTTAATGGGTAAAGAATTAGGCGCAGTAAAGGCCTTTATACATTCTGCCCATTTAACGACATAAAACATAAAAATAAACGACACAAAAGATAGAAATAAAGAAATAAAATGAAATAAAATAACATAATTAGAACGACGAATAAGAATAGTAACTGGAGTAGTTCATTAAAGAAGAACAAGAAGAAGAAGAAGAAGAAGAAGTAACACCATAAACCATAATAACCCAGCTAGAAGGTGCAATGGGTATTGGAACCAATATGTATTTGAACCGCCAAAAGTATTATTAGCGTTTGGAGAAAAAAAGTAATGACCACAAAACAATAGCTTACCTCGATTTGCCAACCCTTCCCGCCCCCCCGCCCCCTCGCCCGCCCCCCCCCCCCCCACCTCAGCCCCTGCTCCCCGCCTCCCTTCCCTTTGCCGCACCCCCCCTTATAACACTCCACCACACCACACCACACCACACCACACCACACCACCTCCGCCCCCACCACAGAACACCCCATCATACTATTCCCACCCCCCGTCCACACCACACCACACCACACCACACCACCTCCGCCCCCACCACAGAACACCCCATCATACTATTCCCACCCCTCGTCCACACCACACCACACCACACCACACCACCTCCGCCCCCACCACAGAACACCCCATCATACTATTCCCACCCCTACCCTCAGTCTCTCTCTAAAAAAAAAAAAAAAAAAAGACAACAACAACAACAAAAAATGTGTCTTCTGAAAACAACAGGAGCAGAATAATTATACCGGAAATGACGTCTCCCCACCGGAAGCGGGGATAAGGTGGAGCGGGGTTCTGTCCCCTGCGACGTGACACGTAGACCTCTGGTGTTGTCTTCCCGTTTTTGATCCATCACGGTAGTCTTTCCGCTCCTCTGATTGGACAGGGCAGGTCACGTGGCTGTTTTTCTTTCCGCTCGTCTTTCTTCCAGTCTCGAGTTGTCTGGCGTATGGTGTTGTCATGGGAGTGTTCTTTCTTTCTGAAACGGACGGGTCTTGTTACTTGGTTACGTCTTTCTCCAGTTGTGAGATGTCTCACGAGCGTTGGTTTGAGAACGTCAAGAGCTATGTCTGCTGTCGCTCATGTATTCGCTATATTGGATTTGCATGGTTTTGTTTGTTTGTTTGTTGTTTGTGTGTGTGTACAAGGATATTCTGGTTGAAGCGACAAAACCCTTGCCACAGAACAACGTTGTGATGGAGAAGAAGGCGCGGGGGGGGGGGGGGGGGTTAGCAAATCTTCACTCAGAACATAACTTTTAATATGCTTGGTTGAGAAACAACGAATACAGAAATGAAAGAATAAAGAAATAGATAAATAAATAAATAAATAAATAAACAAAAATATAAACAAGTTCACAAATACCGTTATTCAAGGAATCAAGAAAACTGGAATTGTCCATTTTGTAGTAACTCACTTGAAACCGAAATTCACTTCACTTTTGAGTGCCCTAAGTATGAAGACTTACGATCTAAGTATTTACAGAATATTGTCAATTACGAAATCCATAATCTGGAATTTGTCAGAGTACCAGAAGAGAGTATTTTTGTTTTTGCGAAGTTTCTTTTCTATGCCTTTAAGCTTAGATCCCAGATCTTGAATGCAGTCCCAAATATACAAATGTAATTTTTTTTTCCTGTCGTGTAAATAATAATGTATCTATCGACTGTGAACCCCCATTGAAAGGGGCTGTGGCCTATTCAATACACTAGCCTGTCAATGTCAACAACAACAAAAAAAAAAATATATATATATATTATATATATATATATAAACAGATAAATAAAATGCTGGGGGAAGTGGGGCTAAGGGAAATTACGAAACCTTCAAAGACAGCCACAGTGGGGCCATTTCCCTTCTGTTGAGGGGAGAGAATCGTTTGTTGTGCCTGACATGACTAGAGTATTGCCCCCTGGGGACTCAGAATTTTTGTTTGTAATGTCCAGCGAGCCGTCCTATCCCGGTATATAATCAAAGAATCGTGTCAGCTAAATTTGCCTGTGCTGTAGGCGGCATATCAGACACAATTATGACGTCTGGGGCATGCGGAACCACCATGGGGAGGTGGGTGAAATTGTGGACACTTTATCATCGCCGTTGATCGGACAGGAAAAAAGAAAACGCATTGCATTGTATTGTGTTGTATTGTATTGTATTTCTCTTCTTTTGTCACAACAGAGGTCTCTGTGTGAAATTCGGGCTGCTCTCCCCAGGGAGAGCGCGTCGCTACACTGACAGCGTGCAGTTTTATTTCTTTTTCCTATCGAAGTGGATTTACTGAATTTTGCCAGGAACAACCCTTTTGTTGCCGTGGGTTCTTTTACGTGCGCTACGTGCATGCTGCAAACGAGACCGGTTTATCGTCTCATCCGAATGACTAGCGTCCAGACCACCACTCAAGGTCCAGTGGAGGGGGAGAAAATATTGGTGACTGTACCGTGATTCGAACCAGCGCGCTCAGACTCTCTCGCTTCCTAGGCGGACGCGTTACCTCTAGGCCATCACTCCACTGTACCGAAATAAAAACTTTGATCTGTAGGGAGGAAATTTGTTGTTGTTGTTTGTTGTTGTTTTTGCGCAAAAAAAAGAAAAAAAAGAGGGAGACAACATTGAATGATGAATGAGTGAATACATGGATTATTGACTGAGTTAATACATTTGATGAATCAATTAATTTTTGTAAGGAATGGTTTGTTAGCAGCAGGCCAATGCCGCAAAGTTAAGGGATGTATATCAAAATACACCATTATAGAAGAACACATGATTATATCAGTCTGAACGCCCAAGTTTGCGAATGTATAATACAAATGAACAGGTTGTGTCTCGAAAATAAACACTGAAACAACGAATGCTAATAATCTTAATAATGAATATAATGTTGTGCATGACCATCCAATTTGACAGTTTACAATGCTGAAACCTGATGATTATGATGACAATGGTTATATCTACTGTTGCTGTCCTGTTTTAGGGGCTTAATCTGATAGTGTTTGCTTTCTAACGTTCGTCCGATGTTTTCCTGTTCTTTATACGTTATGATGATTGGATTTGTCTTTTAAAAATCAGTAAAACAACAACGACAAACAAACACACACACATACAAACAACAGCAAAAAATAGACCACTTTGGGTTTTTTTTATGCCGTCAGCATGTCGAAAGGAGAAGAGATGAGCTTGTCTGTAATACATTTCTCCTGTAAGCTACCCTTGGGACAACGTGGAGAGAGAGAGACAGAGAGAGAGAGAGTAAGAGACAGAGACAGTCAGAGATGGGGGAGGGAATGAGGGACAAGAGATAGAGAGATGGAGAGGGAGAGAGAGAGAGATGGGGAGGGAATGAGGGAGGGGAAAGAGAGAGAGAGAGGGGGGGGGGAGGGAATGAGGGAGGGGAAAGAGAGAGAGAGGGGGGGGAGGGAATGAGGGAGGGGAAAGAGAGAGATGGCGAAGGAATGAGGGAGGGGAAAAGAGAGTGAGAGATGGGGGATGGAGGGAAGGAAGGAGAGAGAGACACATAGAGAGAGAGTTGGGGGAGGGAGGGCAAGAGAGAGAGAGATGGGGAGGGAGGGGGGACAAGAGAGAGACAGAGAAAGAGAGATGGGGAGGGAGAGAGGGAGGGCAAGAGAGAGAAAGAGAGAGAGTTGGGGGGAGGGAGGGAGTGAGGGAGAGAGAGATGGGGGAGAGAGGGAGAGATGAGGGAGGGAGTGAGGGAGAGAGATGGGGGAGGGAGTGAGGGAGAGAGAGATGGGGGAGGGAGTGAGGGGCGACGAGAGAGAAACAGAGACACACACACACACACAAAGCCCCGAAGTGTTAATCTACGTGGCTTTTCTGAGAGCGGAAAGTGAAGCTTAAAGCGTTAAACAGGGACCGAAGCAGATGGATGTGTGGGCGGTAGTCCATTGGAAGCAGCAGCTTGGGGGATGAGCGTGGTATGAGGCCACACGCAGGCGTGCCCACACACACACACACACACACACACACAAACACAGGAGAGAGAGAGAGAGAGAACGGCTGATCAGAAAGTGACGCCAACGTCTGTCTGTCACCTGACCGTGACAGTACCTCCCTTTTCCGGTTCTGTTACTGGTACCAAAGACGTAGACACATTCTAAGCTGGTTGACGAACAACGCACCAAAGCATTGTTGCAGTTCTGTTTGTTGTCCATAGAAACTGTTGTTATTCCTACAGGTACTCAGTTGATAAGGGCATTCTCTTCCTTAATCTTCGTTCTTATTAACTCCCTGAAGAGTCATTTGAGTCAACGACGGTACAGCAATGGGTGGGGACACACCTATTGCCGACCATCGACTCTCTATCAAACAGCACGTGCACCCTGCCTTTTGACGTCAAAGAATGTATCACAGAAGACCCCCCCACCGCGTTCATCGCTCGTGGTCCAAACCGGAAATGACGTCTGTCTTGCCGACCAGAAAGGAAAAGGGAGAGTAAATAGGGAATATAAAACAAACATTTGGGCGTGTCAGAAACTTGACGAAAATAATTAACTGTTGGTACCTATGGTTATTTTCGATTTCCGATCGTACAGGGTTGAGCGTGCTGAAGAATAGCCAGGGTGCGTATTGGACTGTTTTGTTTCCTTCTTCTTTTTTTTTCTTCTTTTTTGTTGTTGTTAGATTCCAAAGAGCACGCTAACTGTAATTACCGGTTCAGAGAGGGAGGGAGCTGACGGATGCAAGTTCACAAAGAGTGGTAGGACGGGGTTCGGTTCTTTGAAGGACTGATGAACAATGGATGTTTTGTTGTTCAGGGTTTCAGTCTGGTTTGCGTTCAGGGTCGTCGTGACCTGTTGCTGTTGTCGGCCGTCTGTTGGATTCAGGAGGGGGGAGGGGTGGGGGGTGGCCCCCCTCTCCTTCCCCGTGCCCCCCCCTCCCCCTCCCACCCCGCGCAAGTCCTCCTTCCGTCGCTCTCGTCACTGGAGAGTGTTGTTTTTGTGTGACAGGAGTAGCGGATATTTATTTCTTTTCACCCATTCTCTCTCTCTCTCTCTCTCTCTCTCTCTCTCTCTCTCTCTCTCTCTCTCTCTCTCTCTCTTTCACACACACACACACACACACACACACACACACACATATCCACAGAAAGGGAGAAACACACACACACACACACACACACACACACACACACACACACACAACTAGATAGAAAGAGAAGGAGACAGAGAGAGAGAGTCCATCTTAAAGCACCCCCCATAGGCGCAACAGTCGAGTGGTTGTGGCGTTGGACTTTGAGTCCTGGTATCCCGGGTTCAATTCCGGCATCAGCACCTGCTGGATTAACGATGGATTTTTTTCCGATCTCGCACATTAACAGATGTGCAGACCTGCTTGTGCCTGGACCACCTTTCGTATGTATACACAAGAAGAGGTTAGAAAACCAACCAACCAACAAAACAAAAAGAAACCCACCCGCACACTTAAGATCCCGTAATCTATAACAGCGTTCCGCGGATTATGGAAACAAGAACACGCCCAGTACGTCCTTCGCAAAACGGAGGATAACTGCTTACATGGCGAGGTAAAAGCGGTCATTGACGCAGAAAGCCCACTCATTTTTTGCCCGTGAACGAAGACGTTGTTAAGTCCACGAGTGCAAAAGAAGAAGAAGAAGCACAGCGCTCAGTTCTCGAAACAAACATACAAACAAAAACCAAAAGAAAAAAACAACAACTAAAAACGGAAAAAATGAGCTTATCTTGTTACGAGGTGGGGGGACATTGTGTATTTTTAGCTTACAGAATGTTAAATCGTTCACAATCATTGCTTTTGGCCTGGTAAAATCATGAGCTTGTGTCACGAGGTGGGACATTGTGTTTGTTTCGCTTACAAAATGTTAAATCGTTCACAACTATTAGTTTTGGCCTGGTAAAATCATGAGCTTTTGTCACGAGGTAGGACATTGTGCTTGTTTAGCTTACAGAATGTTAAATCGTTCACAACAGTTGGTTTTTGGCCTGGTAAAATCATGAGTTTATCTCGTTTCGAGGTGGGACATTGTGTTTGTTTAGCTTACAGAATGTTAAATCGTTCAAAACCGTTGGTTTTGGCCTGGTCAAATCATGAGCTTATCTCGTTACGAGGTGGGACATTGTGTTTGTTTAGTTTACAGAATGTTAAATCGTTCAAAACCGTTGGTTTTGGCCTGGCAAAACCATGAGCTTATTTTTGGTACGAAATGGGACATTGTGCATCTAAAGCTGACAGAATATTACACCATTCATAACCACTGGTTTGGGCCTAGTAATTTACTTTGGAATAGAAATAAAAACACAGGTTTGTGCACGGTTTCCCTTTTTTGTGTTTGTTTTATCAATAACATAGAGTAAAACCACGTTTGTTTGTATTGTTTATATTCAGCATAGTGTTTGTTGTCTGAAGCAAGAAGTTCGAATTGTTCCATTGTTTATTTGTTTTGACTGAAAAAAAAAGTAAAAACAATTTTGAAATCTATTGTGTATTCGTCTGTATTCTTAAGAACAGAATAAACAAAATTTAAAACTTCGCTTCTGTGATTTCGTAAGAATGGGATAAATCAGATTGAATGGGCTGGTTGGCGTGTTCTGTTTCCTTGCAGCTTTGAATTATTGGTTTGTTTTTCTTCTCAAGAACAGGACAAATGGTGTTGTTTTTCTTCCGTCTGTTCGTGCGTGCGTGCATCAAGAGATCTTTATATTGTGTGTGTGTGTGTGTGTGTGTGTGTGTGTGTGTGTGTGTGCGTGTGTGTGTAAGCGAGCGCGCGTGTCTCTCTCTCTCTCTCTCTCTCTCTCTCTGATGTGTGTGTGTGTGTGTGTGTGTGCGTGCGTGCGTGAAAGCGAGTGCACGCGTGTGTGTTTGTTTCTCTCCCTCCCCTCTCTCTCTCTCTCTCTCTCTCTCTCTCTCTCTCTCATGTGTTTGTGTGCGCGCGTGTGTGCTTCTCTCTCCCTCTCTCTCTCTCTCGTGTGTGTGTGTGTGTGTGTTGATTTTTTTTTTTTAAGTTTCTTGAATGTTTTCCGAAGAACAGCTCAACAGACGTCAAAGATTTTCTAGCTTGTTTCGTGTCGGCAGCTCAGACCAAACATGCCACTGGATTAAAAAAAAATATTACTATTTTGAGGCTGTGATTATGATCTGACTGGGATACGAACGCTTCCACCGGATGTTTTACAAGCAAAATCATTCATGAGGGCGTAATAGTTTGGGAGATTCTGTGGGTTTTTGTGAAGCGTTATTGAAAGCGGGGGACTTATTTTCTTATGAATTCTGTGTGTGGATGGTGAAAAGAAAAAAAACAACACATCAATACCGTCCTGCGCTACATTTTTCTTTTTATCTTTCGTTGATCCTGAGAAGAAAAAAACCCCAAAAAAAACAAAAACAAGAAACAAAAAGGTGGGGGGCGAGGGATTTTTTATTCTTCTTGTCAGACAATCTCTGACTCTCTCTCTCTCTCTCTTTGTGTCTAAGTGGATATTGTATGTATAGAAGTACGCGTGAATGCATCTAGAATATAATTTTCTATTCTTTGATCCAGCTTATTAGTGGGGAGCAGAGCTTTAAATGAGTATGTATGTTTATTCAATAAAATGTCATTGCGTCTCTCTCTCTAAGTCTCTGTCTCTCTCCCTCTCTTTCTGTCTGTCTCTCTTTGTGTGTCTCTGTCTCTCTCTCTATCAATCTATCCAGTTCTTCTCTCTGTGTCTATTTCTGAATCTCTCTCTCTCAGTCAGTCAGTCTCTCTCTTTCTCTCAGTCTCTCTCTCTCTTTCTGACTGTCTCTTTCGATCCCTGTCTCTCTGGTAGGGTGAGCGCATACGCGTGTGCGTGGGTGATGGGATGAAAGGGAACAAATCAGAGTTTTAGTTCAATCTTCTTTCGTGGCTTCCATTCCTTCCTGGCACAAGAAATATCTTTTTGGATACTGTTTTGTTGATATTTTGTTTCAGGCGTTCGTGTGGCTGTTGTTATCTTTTTAACTCTTTCACCGCCAAGCTCGTGTT
>NC_134890.1:4005909-4008409 GCF_041734735.1 Babylonia areolata
CTAAAAAAAACATATTTTATAAAAAATTAAAAAAATGTGTTTTTAGAGCACAAAAAAAAGATGCAATGTACCGACGCATTTAAAGAGAAGAGGGGGGGGGGAATGAAATAGGAAAAAGTGACCTGGCAGGGAAAAACAACACCAAAAACCACCCAGGCTCCTTGAAAAATCCCAAAGTAATAGAATGCATTGAAACCCCTTGTTAGAAAACAAGACCCAAAAAAAAATGTGGATGAATATTAATCCGTTGTATCCAAGCCTTGTGAAGCGCGAAAAAACAAAGAAACATAACACAAAAAAACAAAAAACAGACACAGATCTTGTTGAAACAGAAGGGAGAGACCAAGCATGCAACAATAACAAAAAACACTCCCGTGACAACGACATTTGCTGAACCTCATGTGGAAGGAGAATTATTATTTTTTGTTTGCTTGTTTGTTTGTTTTTTTCATTGGATGCAGAAGGCTTCCATTTGCAGAGACCCACGCTACACACAGCCGACAGACCTGGTGAAAACTAGAGAACAGTTCTTTTTATGCGGTGCCCCAGTGAATCTTCACAGAGTTAAAAGAAAAAGAAGAAGGATGAGAAGGAGGAGGAGGTTGAAGAGGAGAAGAAGAAGAAGGAGGAGGAGGAGGAGGCGGGGAAAGAAAGGAGGAGGAGGACGACGAGAAGAAGAAGGAGGAAGAGGGGGAGGAGAAGGAGGAGGAGGAGGAGGAGGAAGAAGAGGAAGCGGTGAAGACGAAAAAGAAGAAGAAGAAGGAAAAAGATTGATTGATTGAATCTTTAATGGGCAAATAATTAGGGACAAAAAAAGCCTTTTTACAATTCTGCCCAGTTAGTGACACAAAACAAACAACAACAAAAAAGAAAAGAAAAAGAAAACATGATATAAAAATGATAAACACGACGGCTGAGAAGAATAAGTGGAATAATCCACGAACACACACACACACACACACACACACACACACACACACACACACACACACACACACACACACACACAACTGGCAACATCACAGACACGCACACGCACGCACACACACACACACACACACACACACACACACACACACACACACACACAACACAACACACAACACACACACACACACACGCACACACACACACACACACACACACACACACACACACACACACACACACACACACACACACACACACACACACACACACACACACACACACATGCCCACACAAGAAGAAGAAGAAGCTTCTGTTCCCATCTTTGTGTAGCGAAATACACGTATCGGTCAGGTACCGATTTGGTTACGTCCAACCCAACAGTGATCAGTTTGTGGCGGTTTTATTTTAGACTTTTATTTTTAGCACAGTGCTGTTGATCGGGAATCCCCGCTACAGACACACACCCTCCCCTCCCCCTTCCCTATTCACACACACACTGCTACCGCCTGACACACACCACTTACATCATACAATGAACAGTGGATGCAACTCGGATGTAAAATAAAAATTTTGCGGAGTGGACAAAAAATAAAATAAGGTAAAAATAAAAATCCGGATAAGCGGGCAACAAAAACAAAAATTGAAAAAAAAAAAAAAAGCAAAAAAACTCCCAATGTGATTATACTCGCCGAAAGACCCCCAAAAATCATAGAAGAAAAGGAAAATACTCCCGTGATGATTAAATACACTGGCAGCCATGTCTCGTGTCGAGAGGAAAAGTGGATAAATAGCCAAGTAATGACTGACACATTTTAAGGACGACAAATAAGTCCCCCCCCCCACACCCCCCCCCCCCAAAAAAAACAACAGAAAAAACTAACTTAGTCCTACGAAACAGAGAGGTGGGGAAAAAAACAAAAAAAAAAACAAATTCCCCTCGTCATAAAATACAAGTGTTGTAAATGATGCAGAGAGCGAAGAAAAAGAAAAGAAAAGAAAAAAGAAGATAAAAAAAAAGGAGAAAAGCTGGTAGCAACTATTGCACTGAGCGCACGCATTCAGAACACTTCTCAAGGAAGTGCGTAGGAAGTCATGTCATCGTTACGTAACAAGGGCACAAAACTCTATCTTGCGTGTGTGTGTGTGTGTGTGTGTGTGTGGGGGGGGTGATGGCCTAGATGTAACGCGTCCGCCTAGGAAGCGAGAGTGGTGGTTTGGACGCCAATCATTCGGATGAGACGATAAACCGAGGTCCCGTGTGCAGCATGCATGCACTTAGCGCACGTAAAAGAACGCTCGGCAACAAAAGGGTTGTTCCTGGCAAATTTCTGTAGAAAAAATCCACTTCCATAGGAAAAAAAAAAAAAAAAAAACTGCACGCAGGAAAAAAAAAAAAAAAGGGTGGCGCTGTAGTATAGCGACGTGCTCTACCTGGGGAGAGCAGCCCGAATTTCACACAGAGAAATCTGCTGTGATAAAAAGAAATACAAAAATACAAAAAAAAAACTATTAAAAAACAAACAAACAAACAAACAAAAAAACAAAAACAAAACAACAACAACAAAAAAAC
>NC_134890.1:4015909-4018409 GCF_041734735.1 Babylonia areolata
GATACCATTGAGTGTGGGATTCGAACTTGTGAGTTCGGATTCTCTCGCTTCCTAGGCGGACGCGTTACTACGAGGCCAACACTGTGTGTGTGTGTGTGTGTGTGTGTGTGTGTGTGTGTGTGTGTGTGTGTGTGTGTGTGTCTGTGTCTGTGTGTGTGTGTGTGTGTGTGTGTGTGTGTGTGTGTGTGTGTGTGTGTGTGTGTGTGTGTGTGTGTGTGTGTGTGTGTGTAAGAGATATTACATGATCAAATTGCGCATATTATTTGTTTCGTACTCTCTCTCTGTCTCTCTGTCTCTCTCTGTCTCTGTCTCTGTGTGTGTGTGTGTGTGTGTGTGTGTGAATGCGTGCGTGTGTGTGTGTCACTGTGCGTGCGTGATCATACGCTGCGCATGTGGCTGTTAACGAGCACCCAGAGTTTGCTGCTGGCATCAGAAGAGCAGATAAATCAGCAAAAACACAGAGACAAAACATCGCGGACTTCAGACGGCGTGCATGCCGTGATAAATAGCTTGAACGGTTTTTGGCATGGAGAAAATATTAACGTGAATGATGGTTGTGGTAATTAAGATGACGGTGAAGATGATGATGATACCAGCCTTAAACACAAAGCTGAGCTCTGAACTAATGACAAATTTTGGACCTAGTAATAGCGCCGAAAATATAAACGATGCGTAATAGCCAATGGGTGAACGGCAATTTCCCTGATGCGGCTGTATGCAGGTTTGTTCTTACCAGCATAAACTTGTGCATTCATGCAAGGTGAATGAATGTCTGTTGGGGGCATCGGCCATGTGCAATCCATCAAATCACCATGGAGGTTCTCTTTGAGAGCTTTATTTGGAATTCCTCCTCATCTCCAATGATAAATGTTTGTTGAGATGTGGGAGATTGGGCAGAGGTGGTGGTGAAGAGAGAGAGGGGTGTGGGGAGGGAGAGAGAGGGGGAGAGGGAGAGAGAGGGAGAGAGAGAGGGGGAGGGAGAGAGAGAGAGGGAGGGAGGGAGAGAGAGGGGGTGATGAATTACTGAATTTGCATTTGTATTTCTTTTTATCACAACAGATTTCTCTGTATGAAATTCGGGCTGCTCTCCCCAGGGAGAGCGTGTCTCTATACTACAGCGCTAACCTTTTTCTTTTTTTTTCTTTTCCTGCGTGCAGTTTTGTTTGTTTTTCCTATCGAAGTGGACTTTTCTATAGAGTTTTGTCAGGAACAAGCCTTTTGTTGCATGCTGCACACGGGACCTCGGCTTATCGTCTCATCCGAATGACTAGCGTCCAGACCACCACTCAAGGTCTGGTGGAGGGGGAGAAAATATCGGCAGCTGAGCCGTGATTGGAACCAGCGCGCTCAGATTCTCTCGCTTCCTAGGTGGACGCGTTACTTCTGGGCCATCACTCCACTGTGAATGAATGAATGAATGAAATGAATGAATGAATGAACGAACGAACGAACGAATGAGTGAATGAGTTTTATTTTCTGAGGGTACTGAATTAAGCATACATGCTTTTTTTTCATCCATCCCATGAAAACAGACCAAAAAAAAAAGAGAGGATAAAGAGAGAGATAGGGATGGGGGAGAGGGAGAGACAGAGAGTGAGAGACAGAGACAGACAGAGACAGAGAAAGAGAGAGAGAGGGAGGGAGGGGGCAAGGGAGAGTCTGGGAGTGGGCCGACGAATGCAGCGAAAAGGATTTTGTTTTCACTCGCGTAATTAAGATCCCTTTCCTCAGAATTTCATACAGCACACCACATACTGAGCAAGATGACATGAAACAGGGAAATAGAACAAACAAACCAACAAACAAACTGACATAAAGTAATCACTGTAAAAACATTCAAAGATTAACAGAGGATGATTTATTAAGGACCCCTCAAAACCGGTGAAAAAAATACGAGCGAAAAATGATTAGGGTATTTCGACTGGGGAACGCGGATCGAAGAAGAAGAAGAAGGTATTCCTATGGATCAGATGAAATACGAATAAACCAAATACATCGACAGCAATGAATGATTGATCCACTGATTGACAGTTTCAGCAGATGCTGCATTAGGTTAATGATGATGATATAAGTACATTTTATGTTATCATCATCTTTAATGTGTTTTTTTTTTCTATGTGGCGCGTTTCCTAAAATATATCATGTCTTCGGTAAAAACACACACTCCCATAATATATAACAATATACAAAGTTAAATACAAAGTTGCGTGTCTCTGCTATTCTCTCCGCAGGACCTACCTATCTTTCTGACCTTATCAGTGTTTACACTCCCACAAGAAATCTCCGCTCTTCCTCTGACTGTTATGATGATATTAGACTGAAAATAAATATTATCATTATTATTATTATCATTATTTGAATTATTATTTTTCTATCATAATGGTGCTTATTATTATCATCACTTAATTTGTGAAAATCAATGGCAGGGTAAGGAACATTTAACTGAAAAGGGGGCGGTTGAGGTGGAGGGAGGGTGGGGGGGTTGGGGCGGGGGCGAGGG
>NC_134890.1:4023409-4025909 GCF_041734735.1 Babylonia areolata
AGTCTGTGTAAACAGACAAGTTCATAGGTCAAGGTCAAGGTCGCAACGTGGCGTGTTGGGGAAAAAAAATAGAGAGAAAAAAAATTAGCATTCGTGTCTTTTATTCAACTTTCTTTACACACGATGCACACACACACACACACACACACACACACACACACACACACACACACACACACACACACACACACACACACACACACACACACACACACACACACACACACACACACACACACACACACACACACACACACACGTTTGAACAGAAGCTGCATATTACATGTGGATGGGGCTGATGACTAGATCTTCAGGTAGATGGTTGTTGACACATGGATTTGTCTGAAGATAGTTACACCTCTTTGAGAAATCGAAACTGAAACTGTCAGTTCAGCATTGTATAGACGATGTTCACTTTGAAGTGCCTTTTTATAGATATTTGTGCTAATTTTGTTGTTTGTTTTTTTCTTGGCGTGTTTCAGGCCATCAGTATCAACAGGACATGGACAACATGGACTGCGGTGAATGCTGACATGCATGGGGAGATTCTATCAGCGGGGTTTCCGCAGGAGTGATCCGTCCTCTTCAAGGCTCCGGTCAGACTTTGTTGCATTGTATGCTGTCTTGTTGTGATGCTTTGTGGTGTGTTGCCTTGTATTGTATTGTATTGTATTGTATTGTATTGAACACTCAACACTGAAATGTTTAATGTCATTAGCTGTAAAGCTCTAGTGACATGACAAGTACAAATCAGAACAAAAAAAAATGGTGCAAAACAAATAAAATGGAACAGAAAGGAAAAACATAATCAAAGTAAACTAAACTACTAAGGGATAAGCGGCACTTTAGTACTTTGTCATTTGCTTAAAAAGTCCATGTGGCAGGCGGGTACTGTGTCTTTTGCCCCCACCCAACCCCCGCACCCCCCTCCACCCCTCCCCCCCCCCCCCCACCCCCCCCCCCCCCTCCCCCAGTCGTTCGTCTCCAAGGTTTGAACAGTACACAGGAAACAAAGTACATACAATCCGTATAATGATTATTTACGCATGTGACATCGACACACATCATATCAATACGATCACATAACAAAGTACATATAAATATATCAACCTCACCTCACCCCACCTCAGCCCATAACTACAAAGTAGTCGTTGGGGGAAGCCTGAGGACCGCAGACGCAACCTCCCTTCTCCATCTGTCTCTGTCGGCAGCCGCTGGCAGCAGCTCCCGTGTGTGGAGTCCGGTCCATTGTTTGATGTTCTCATGCCAGTTCTTCCGCTGTCTTCATCTTCTTCTCCCGCCCTCGATGGTGCCTTGCATGATTGTTTTGGACAAGCTGGTGTGTCGAGTGTTGTGTCCAAACCATATATAAAACATATAATGATTGTTTAAGCATGTAACACCGAAACACGTCATATCAATACGAACACATCATAAAAATACATTGTGGATTGGATTGTAGTGTAGTGTAGTGTAAGTGTAGTGTAGTGTTTTGTAGTGTAGTGTAATTCAGTGTTGTATAGTGTCAGTTCAGTTCAGTTACCTGTATGACTGTTTTATCTCCGCCATGTAGGCAGCCATACTCCGTTTTCGGGGGGCGGGGGCCGGGATGCATGCCGGGCAGATATATATTTAAGTTTCCGTAACCCACAAAACACTGACATAGATTACGCGGTTGACCTGGCAGATCGGAAAAAAAAAATCCCCACCCTTTACCCACCAGGTGCTGTAAACGGGATTCGAACCCGGGACCCGCAGATTGAGAGTCCTACGCTTTAACCACTCGGCTGTTGCGCCCGTCAGCGCCACGTTCACAGCTTTAAGGCGGAGTGGGTGGAGGCAGTAAACACTCCTCGTCCTGCGAGATTCGAACCCGAAGACCCCCCACCACTTCCTAGTAGGACGTCGTGGCCACCGGGCCGTCCTGCCACCTGTGCACAGTTGATGATGGCCACGTCAGTTTCCTTTGAGCGACAGGTCGCTTTCAGTTTCTCAAGGAGGCGTCACTGCGTGAGGACAAACCCATAAACGCGACACCACATCAGTAAAGCAGATGCCTGACCAGCAGCATAACCCAACGCGCTTAGTTAGGCCTTGAGTGCATGCTTATAGAATAGAATAGAATAGGTCTTTATTACCAAGTGTACCGGGGTCACAAGGAATATTGGTAGGGAGGGGGGGGGGGGGGGGGTAGTACATAACAAGGTACGAACATAAATCGAATATCATATACAAACACAGATACAGTAGAAATTAGGATACATACAAGTGCATAATTATCAATATAAAAAAAAAACTTGTGGATACACACACACACACACACACACACACACACACACACACGTTTGAACAGAAGCCGCATATTACATGTGGATGGGGCTGATGACTAGATCTTCAGGTAATGGTTGTTGATTCTACAATTGTACAATTCTGTTTATCATACTGGATTTGTTCGAGAGACAGGGCATTGACTGCTTTGGGGGAAAACGCTATTGGCAAA
>NC_134890.1:4030909-4038409 GCF_041734735.1 Babylonia areolata
ATGATATAGTCTTTTGAAGACACCGAGACTGGAGTTTATATTAAGTGTAGATGAGATAGAATTCCATAAATATCCACCAGAGTATGTGAGACTTGTTTTATAAAGATCAATTCTTGGCCGAGGCAAGGTTATTTTATGTGTGTGACGGTGACTATTTACTGGAAAATTACCTATGAGAGAGGGTGGGGCATAACCTGATGATATTTTGAACATAAATATGGCTTTATTATATTTAAGTTTAATTTTCAATGGCAATATATCAAGTTCTATATAATCAGAAACATATAAAGAGGACGATTTTAGAATAACTAATTTAAGAGCACGCCTATGAAGACTTAGGAGTGGTTTTAGGATGTTATCACTCGCTGAATCCCAGACAGTTGAGGCATAGTTTATATAAGATTCAATGTAGGCGTGAAAAAATATTTTTCGAGTATGTAAATTTAAAAAATGTTTTATTTTAGAAAGTTGATATACCTTTTTGGAAATAGTTTTTTGGAGAGAGAGAGAGAGAGAGAGAGAGAGAGAGAGAGAGAGAGAGAGACAAGAAAAATTCTTTATTTCGAGGATAATAGATAAGCATTGGTGTGCTTTTTTTAATCCAGTCCCTGCCCTGAATAGGGTCTACACTACACAACACTAAATAAAATGAAAGCATGAAAGCATGGTGTTAGTAGAGATACATAACAGGGAAGAAAAAAATAAAAAATAAAATAAAATAAAATAAAAACAACACAAAAAAACAAACAAAAAACTAACAAAACAAAAACAAACAAACAAAAGCAAACAAACAAACAACACACACACACACACACACACACACACACACACACACACACACACACACACACACAGGCACAAGCATGGTGTTAGTAAAATGTATGGGGAAAAAATGAGCAAAATGAAAGAAACAAACACACACAACACACACCGCACTATAGATCAGAGTGGGGGGATGGAGGGTGAGGGAGGTTCTCAGTCAACCATACACACTTGGCAAACAGTATCATTAAAATCAACGATTTAAATTACACATTATGGCGTAAGGTGGGAAAGGCAATGTTTTCTGAAGGTAACTGGGCAACGGTGAGAGAGAGAGAGACGGGGGGTGGGGGGGGGGGGGGGGGTGGAGAGTGAGAGGGAGAGCGAGAGACAGGGACAGAGACAGAGAGAGACAGAGACAGAGAGATACAGATAGTGAGACAGAGACAGCTTACACCAAGGAACCAGAAACTCCACCATGTTAAAAAAAAAAGAAAATGACGAATCCTGCAGAGGACGATTTTTTGGGCCTCACCTTAGCTCACGATGACCTGCGATTTGTCCATCGCACCACAAATAGCCATTATCTCGCCGGAAAAAGGTCCACCCCTCTCTCTCCGCTTCTTTGCCGACGGGCACTCGTAAGCCGGTGTAGCGGAGCACAAACCACCCCCCTTCCTTTTAGCCCTGGGCAGGGAACATGTTTTGTTTGTTTGCTCTTGTTACTGTAGTGTGTGTTGCGTGTGTGTGTGTGTGTGTGTGTGTGTGTGTGTGTGTGTGTGTGTGTGTGTGTTTCTTTCTTTTTTTTTATAATAATTTTTTTCTTATATATAATTTTTTTTTAACCAGAATCGTCCAAATGGCTTTTAAGATGTGACGCTTAATGCGTGAAAATTCAGCACCCGCTGGTAAAGTTGGTAATTTAGGAAATGCGATATCCTTGGAAAATGTGTTATTTTTGTTTTTTTGTATGTAGCGTATGTGTGCGTGCTAGCGTGTGCATGTGTGTTCGTGTGTGTGTGTGTGTGTGTGTGTGTGTGTGTGTGTGTGTGTGTGCGCGCGCGCGCGCGCGTGTGTGTGTATGTGTGTGTGTTTGTATAAAATATTTTTTTAAAACTATTATTGCTTTGTTTTGGGACCGGGGTGTCTGACTACATTGATAAACAATATACACATTTTAAAGTGAATGCATGAATTATGTTTGTTTGTTTTTTTTAACAGAACTGTGGAAAGGGTATTGGTCTCAGGCCCCATCTTCAAAGTCACAAAACATTTCAGAGAAAGATGTAAAATGCTTGCTAGCCATATCTAAAGGCATTTGTAAATTCAGAACATCAAAGCGCACTGGTGTTTTCTGGACATGATGAGATAAAAACTGATGGATGTTTCTCGTATTTCATTGATAGCTAAAATTCATGTTTTCATACAAATATAGAATCAGTAAAGTAAAACCAACATTACAGATGTTCTTAAAAGATCCGAAACATGCGCATGCAGTTGATAAGAATGTTTTAGCATAACTATGGAACATAACAAATTTGTACGAAAATTGGCATTATATAGATGTTTAGTACAATATCAAGCTATACAATGTAACTATGGAATTAGTACGTTCTGAAGTGTGTTGCTCTGCCTACATTGTGTTGTGGAATTATCAATATCCAGAACACCATTAAGCCTTCACCTCCAAATGCAAAACGTATATATAGATTTTGCATCTGTAAACCTTTGTCCGATAAAATGTTGCAAAAACAAAAACACCCAAAAACAAAAAAACAAAAACAAAAACAACATCTAAGTGTATAAACCCCAGAGCACATCTTCAACAGACTGTCCCAAAATTACCCCCAGGTTTTTAAAAGCAGATGGAGCAATATTTTACCATATCACCGCTCATAGTGTTCGCGGACACACCAGCCTTTCTGCTTCCAAGAAAAGAGTTCATTTGTACAAGTCGTTCAACGGAACTCCATGCCAAGGCCCTGTGGGAAATGACAAACAGCATATTAGCAAGGGGGGAGGGGGGGGGTTATTCTTATTCGGAATATCAGGTCAGCGTTATCAGGTCAGCGTTATCAGGTCAGCGTTTTGACAAATGTGGGGCAATGTGTCAGTTAGCGTGTGCCAATCTTTCGGCTGATAGAAATGAGAGTGTTGGTGAGTGCGAGACAACATTTCGGGGATGGTGAATCAGCAATTCCTCAAGCACAGCTTGCCTTGTTGTCTTCAGAAAGTTAACGCAAACTGCAACTGGATGCTGGTAACGGAAAACGCGCCTGAAAATCAGTGATAGTGATGGACTAATCGGGAGATAAATGATACTAGTTGTGCCTGGTTGAAATGGTGTTCACTTTGATTGGTGAATTTACTTTGGTTATTTTACTTGATTAAAGAGAAAAAAAAGCGCTGATTTTTATAATCCTTATTGATAAGAGCTGTTGTGCTGACCACCTTGTTGTACTGCTGTGAAACATGGACGACGTATCGCCGTCACATTCAACAACTTGAGCAGTTTCACCAGAAATGCCTACGAAAGATCATCGGCATAAAGTGGCAAGACAGCGTCTCTAACCTGCAGGTTCTAGAGAGGAGCGGCCTGCCCAGCATCGAAAGCCTGCTGATCCAGTGCCAGCTACGCTGGACAGGACACGTTGTCCGCATGACAGACAGCAGGATCCCGAAGATGCTCTTGTATGGCCAGCTGAAGGAAGGCCACCGCGAACTTGGATGACCCTGCAAGCGCTTCATGGACACCTTGAAGACAAACCTCAAAGCCTGTGACATAGACATTGCTTCCTGGGAAACTGATGCCCTTGACTGCTCTCGCTGGAGGATGCTGTGCTCTAGAGGCATAAAGACGTTTGAAAACAAGAGAATGCTGGCCATTAAGAAGCGTGAGCGAAGGAAGCAGGGCTCAACTTCTGGAGATGTTTTCCCTTGCAACACCTGTGGGAAGTGCTGCGCATCCAGAATCGGCCTCTTCTCCCATATGAGGACACACACCGACAGATAAGCCTGCCTGCCTACTCATCCGTCGGTCCGACGGGAGACTCCATCATTGGTATTTGGTTGGCGTGGGTTTGTGCTTTGTGCGGTGCGATGGGGGTGAACACTGAGTCAACATCATCGTCTTTACTTATCTCTTTGTCTGGAAGCGTTTCTTGTTGTGTATTTATTTATAGTCTGCGCATCGAAGATGATGATATTAGACTGAAAATGAATAATTATCATTTCCATTATCAGTGTGATTGATGTTATTGTCATTGTTATTAATATTATTATTGTTGTTGTTGTTGTTATCATCATTACTTAGAAATCATCATTTCTGAAAATGAATTGCAGGGGAAGAAATGTTTAACTGAACAGGGGACGGTTGAGGTGAAGGGGGGGTGCGGGGGAAGAAGAAGAAAAATGAGAGAGAGAGAGAGAGAGAGAATAAGACACAGAGAGAGGGAGAGAGAGAGAATAAGACACAGAGAGAGGGAGAGAGAGAATAAGATAGAGAGGGAGAGAGAGAGAATAAGACACAGAGAGAGGGAGAGAGAGAGAGAATAAGATAGAGAGGGAGAGAGAGAGAATAAGACACAGAGAGAGGGAGAGAGAGAATAAGACACAGAGAGAGGGAGAGAGATAATAAGACACAGAGGGAGAGAGGGAGATAGAGAGAGAGAGAGAGAATAAGACACAGAGAGAGGGAGAGAGAGAATAAGACACAGAGAGAGGGAGAGAGAGAATAAGATACAGAGGGAGAGAGGGAGATAGAGAGAGAGAGAGAATAAGACACAGAGAGAGGGAGAGAGAGAATAAGACACAGAGAGAGGGAGAGAGAGAGAATAAGACACAGAGGAAAAGAGGGAGAGAGAGAGAGAGAATAAGACAGAGAGAGAGAGAGAGATAGAGAGAGAATAAGACAGAGAGAGAGAGTAAGACACATAGGGAGAGAGATAGGGGGAGAGGGGAGAGAGAGAGAATAAGACACAGAGAGAGAGAGAGAAAGACACAGAGGGAGAGAGAGGGGGAGAGAGAGAGAGAGAGAGCATAATGCGGAAAAGATACAAAGTGTCTCTCTTTCCAGTAAATGCCACCCTTTTAGTGGTTAGATACGGAAGCGAACACCTGCCAAATGAGGAGATTAGAAACAAAACGAAACACACGAACAGATGCTACATTTTACTTTATCTTATTATTAGCAAAACAGTATTTGTGCCAGTGTAAAATGAACAAAAATAATCCTTTATTAAGCGTATTCCTCAGTAAACTTAAACATAGGTACAAAACAGAAGAATACATAGCTCGAATAAATTCAAGATACTCTGATTTTCAAAACACCTGGGCACCATATCGGCCTATATTCTTAGAGTAACGTCTTAATTCTCATCTGCTACCTGTATCATTGTTGCACAATAGATTGATTTTTTTCTTCCCCATATTTTTTGTTTGTTTGTTGTTGTTGTTGTTTTGTTGTTGTTGTTTTTTTTTTACTAAGAATGTGAAAATGGAATGTGTCAAGCCACTAATATGCTACAAAATATCCAGGTTCTGACAGTATAAGTCCCATTGGAAACAGTGGTGTGCTGTAATTCTGCAGTCTATGTATGTCATTGCAGAGTAAGTGAATCACATTCGTATTTCAATGCATCGATTATCAAGTTGATCTCTCCAGTATGCCTCCTCCTCATTTCCCACGTATGTGTGTATTCGCATCCACCCCACCCCCCGTTTTTCTACCCTTATATGTATGTTCTTTGTTGAAAAGCAAAACAAACAAAAAACGGGCTGTTGAATGTGATTGTGATTGTTCACTATGTACCTGTACTGACGGGCGCAATAGCCGAGTGGTTAAAGCGTTGGACTGTCAATCTGAGGGTCCCGGGTTCGAATCACGGTGACGGCACCTGGTGGGTAAATGGTGGAGATTTTTACGATCTCCCAGGTCAACATATGTGCAGACCTGCTACTGCCTGAACCCCCTTCGTGTGTATATGCAAGCAGAAGATCAAATATGCACGTTAAAGATCCTGTAATCCATGTCAGCGTTCGGTGGGTTATGGAAACAAGAACATACCCAGCATGTACACCCCCGAAAACGGAGTATGGCTGCCTACATGGCGGGGTAAAAACGGTCATACACGAATGATTCGTGTGCATACGAGTGAACGCAGAAGAAGAAGTACCTGTGCTGAATAAAACAAGTGAACTTTTTTTCTTTTTCTTTTGAGGATGGTTTTCAAAGCTTAACCTCACGTCATGCTATATTTCCGGGTCCTCATGTTGTGTCACTTTCTGACAGTTTTTGAAGCTCTGGTTCCCTCTGTGTCGCTGTCTCTCCGTCTGTCTGTCTGTCTGTCTCTGTGTCTGTGTCTGTTTCCCACTGTCTGTCCCTGTTCCAGTCTTTCTCGCTTCTCCACCCTCTCTCTGTCTCTGTCTGCCTGTCTGCCTGTCTCTTTCTCTCTCTCTCTCCCTCTCTCCCCTCTCTCTCTTCCCCCTCTTTCTCCCTCTCTCTTCCCCTCTATCTCTCTCTCCCTCTCTCTCTCTCTGCCCCCTCCCCTCTCTCTCTCCCTCTCTCTCCCTCTCCCCTCTCTCTCTTCCCCCTCTCTCTCCCTCTCTCTCCCTCTCTCTTCCCCTCTATCTCTCTCTCCCTCTCTCTTTCTCTGCCCCCTCCCCCTCTCTTTCTCCCTCTCTCTCACCCTCTCTCTCTCCCTCTCTCTCCCCCTCTCTCTCTCTCTCTCTCTCCCTCTCTCTCCCCCTCTTTCTCTCTCCCTCTCTCTCTCTCTCTCTCTCTCTATGCAACCGAGAATTGTATCCCCTTGTAGTTTGGCCAATGTCAATGAAAAAAACAACAACAAAACACACATCTGTAGTGTCTCTCTGAGCAAGAGATGGAGAGGGAAAAAAACGGACATAGAGAAAGAGTTGAGATGCAAGAGAAGAAGAAATGAGAGAGAGAAATAAAACACAAAGGGGGAATGGAAAAAAATAGAAGAAAGAGAGAGAGAGAGAGAATAAGACACAGAGAGAGGGAGAGAGAGAGCATATGACACACAGAGAGAGACAGGGAGAGAGAGAGAGAGAGAGAGAGAGATAAGGCACAGAGAGAGATACAGGGAGAGAGAGAGAGAGTAAAACACAGAGAGAGGGTGAGAGAGAGAGATAATAAGACAGACAGAGACAGAGAGAGAATATAGCACATGGAAAACAAAACAAACAAACAAAAATCACCGTTAAAAATTTTTAAAAAGCCACATGAAACCCAAATTCCGCACTTTCGCCTTGACAAAGTGCCTGCGCGAGCCTTTTAAGAGACAAGACGTTCCTGCCCAATTATAAGGACTTGCCGCTGCCGCTGTTCCTTCCTGTTTCTCTCCCTCCTTCGTCCTTTGTGTGCGGGCTTTACACGAGAGTGCATCTCTTCGGCAGGCAACTGAGAGGCAGTAGCGGCGGGCCCTGATGAAGCACTCCTCAGAGCGAAACAGCTAGCCTGGCTTGGTTGCTTTGCGATACGTTGGGAGGGAGGAAATTTGCATTGACTGTGTGTTGTTAAGATCAGTAATCTGTATATTTGTATATAGCTATTTCCATTTGGTGCCATTTAATTTATTTTGCATTTGTATTTGTATTCCTTTTTTATCACAACAGATTTCTCTGTGTGAAATTCGGGCTGCTCTCCCCAGGGAGAGCGCGTCGCTACACTACATCGCCACCCTTTTTTTTTTTTTTTTTTTGTATTTCTTCCTGCGT
>NC_134890.1:4040909-4045909 GCF_041734735.1 Babylonia areolata
AGTCAGGTGGTAATACTAATTTTGTTTGTTTGTTTGTTGTCGTTTTTTGTTGTTGTTGTTTTTCTTTTCTTTTTTTTCTTTTTGACAAATCTTTCACTTCACACCTGTGTAAACCCCCTTTTTTATAACGTGATACAGCGTGCGAGGAATGGTCTATATGTCGTAACACCTTGGAGAAGCAAAGAAACTCGTCCTCCCTGTGTGTCTCTGTCTGCCTCTCTCTCTCTCTCTCTACCTCTGTCTGTCTGTCTGTCTGTCTGTCTCTCTCTCTCTCTCTCTCTCTCTCTCTCTGTCTGTATATCTCTCTGTGTCTCTGTCTGTCTGTTTCTCTCTCTCTCTCTCTGTCTCTCTCTGTATCTCTGTCTGCCTGCCTGTCTGTTTGTCCGCCTGTCTGTGTCTCTGTCTGTCTGTCTGTCTGTCTCTCTCTCTCTCTCTCTGTATCTCTCTCTGTGTCTCTGTCTGTCTGCCTCTCTCTCTCTCTGTCTCTCTCTGTGTCTCTGTCTGTCTGTCTGTCTCTCACACACACACACACACACACACACACACACACACACACACACACATGAGAGAAAGATAAATTCCAGCTGAAAATCACCGACGACAACCTTGACCACCTAAGCTGAGCTTTGATGTCTTCAAAACGGCAAAATAATACATGGGTTTTGTCCCTCCTGCATAAAGTATTCCGATGCAGAGAAATCACTGCCTCGTGATATATTCTGCCGTCGTATTTGCTGTGGTTTTGTCCTCATGATTATTCAGACAAATGCGATGCAAAAGATATTGTTTGTTAACCCCTACATAAGGGCCATGTTGCTATGAATAAATTCTCTCTCTCTCTCTCTCTCTCTCTCTCTCTCTCTCTCTCTATCTATCTATCTATCTATCTATCTATATCTCTCTCTGTATGTGTGTGTGTGTGTGTGTGTGTGTGTGTGTGTGTGTGTGTGTGTTCTTTGGTTTAGCATCTTTACACTCTCAGTGATATTAGACGATCAAAAAAACAAACAAAGAAACGAAAAAGAAAAAAGAAAGTGTAAAGGGTGAGGGGGGGGGGGAAGAGGAAAACAGAAAAGAGAGAAAACTACACCCAAAAAAGTGTGTGTGTGTGTGTGTGTGTGCGTGCGTGTGTGTGTGTGTGTGTCTGTCTGTGTGTGTGTCTGTGTCTGTCTGTCTCTCAATCTCTGTCTCTGTTTTTTGTCTCTGCCTCTCTCTGTGTTCCTCCCTCTCTCTCTCTGTCTCTCTCTCTCTCTCTCTCTCTCTCTCTATCTATCTATTTATCTATCTATCTATGGAAGGTTTTTAAACTTTGAGTGGAAAGCTTAAAGCAGTGACCTGTTTGTTTGTTGTTGTTTTTTTTGTTTTTTTTTAATGTTTTGTCCTTGACTTGTAGTAGGTATAAACGCGGCGATAGCCTTGAGATGGCGTCAGTGGTCGGCGAGGCTCTAAACACAACAATTCGATTTGATTTGATATCTGTCTATCTATGTCTGCCTCCCTCTGTCTCTCATTCTCCTTATTGTCCGAATAGAAACAATCATACCAACTATATGAAAGTAGACAATCTTTGATAATAAGCACCAAAATAGTTTTTAGCACTGTTTCTCTCTCTCTCTCTCTCTCTCTCTCTCTCTCTCTCTCTCTCTCTCTTTAAAGATGAGATTGAAAGGTAAATGTGATTTCAGAATGCATATTGTTCTCTAGTCTCAGATATCCGTATCATGATTCCGGTCGAAGAGTGGACACCAGGACTGTTAACCATGGAAAGATTGGAACATGGAAAAACCAAACATAGAAAGCTTGAAATTACGGCAAAAAAAAAGTACGGCAAAAACGGCGAAACAAGGAAAGGTTGAGACAGGGAAAACATAAAACGTGGAACTACTGATACATGGAATATAACGAAGTTTGGAAATATTAACGCCAGGAAATACTGAAATATGGAAAACATGAAGCAAAGTAAAAGGGGAACACGGGGGGGAAAAACTGAAAAAAAAGAAAGAAAGAAAGAAAATGAAAGGTCGACACAAGAGAAATCGAAACTTGCAAAGATTGATACATACAACAAAAAAGCAGACTGAAGCATGCAAAGTTTTGAAACATGCAATGATTGAAGCATGCAAAGTTTTGAAACATGCAAAGTTTTGAAACATGCAAAGATTGGAACATGCAATGATTGAAATATGCAACGATTGAAACATGCAATGATTTAAACATGCAATGAGTGAAACATGCAAAAATTGAAACATGCAATGATTGAAACATGCAATGATTGAAACATGCAAAGATTGAAACATGCAATGATTGAAACATGCACAGACTAAAACAGGCAAAGAATCGCCCGTGGAAGTATTGAAACATGAAGAGATTCTCCTTCACCCTCACCTTCATGGTGTGGAGTGATGGCCCAGAGGTAACGCGTCTGCATAGGAAGCGAGAGAACCTGAGCGCGCTGGTTCGAATCACGGCTCTGCCGCCGATATTTTCTCCCCCTCCACTAGACCTTGAGTGGTGGTCTGGACGCTAGTCATTCGGATGAGACGATAAACCGAGGTCCCGTATGTAGCATGTGCTAAGCGCACGTAAAAGAACCCACGGCAACAAAAGGTTTGTTCCTGGCAAAATTCTGTAGAAAAATCCACTTCGATAGGGAAAAAAACAAATAAAACTGCACGCAGGAAAAACAAAACAAAAAAAAAAACGGGTGGCGCTGTAGTGTAGCGACACGCTCTCCCTGGGGAGAGCAGCCCGAATTTCACACAGACAGATCTGTTGTGACAAAAACAGAACCACAAATACAGCGACAAATGTTCACCTGTATTTTGTCCTTTGTTCACGGGTCGATGTTCTTGAAACTTTTTGAGGCTTGACTCCCCTCTCTGAGTACGTCTTTTTGTTCCACTTTCTTTTCTTCTTTCTTTCTTCATTTTCTTTTCTTTTATATTTGTTTCCCTCTAAAAGTCAACCCGACTTTTGAAACTTTGAACACAAGAAAACCAAATAGCAACACGTTGACGTCTAGACTCGATTGCCAAAAATGCTTATGTTACAGAAATGAAATAAACAAAAAACAAAACCGCTTGTCTTCTATTTTCGAATTGTACTTTAAAGTTTGTTGTTGCTGCTAACTTCGAAACAGACGAAGATTTTTGTTTTTTTTTTTTGTTTTTCTTTTATCGCTTGCTGATAGATTTCCCGGCAGCCGCTGAATCAGACAGAGCCATGTTTTATGTGGAGGGAGTGTCGAAACACGGCGTTCGTCATTACATAAATCACTCACATGGGGGGGCAAAGAGACGGATAGGTATTGTGAGAGTTGGTGCACGTGAGTTCCGTGTGGTTTCAGTCGCCGCGGGGCAGACTAACAATTCCCGCACAACATGCCTTTTTGATGTTTCTCTCTGCAACAAAAAAAACAGGACAAGTTCCAAGAGAGGCTTGTGCTGGGTCGCACGAGCGATCATTTGAGCGGTACGTTCACTCAGTGTTATGAAGGAACGTAAGTGTGTGCGTGTCTTTGCAGTACTTACGTTAGCCCAGTGTTTTAAAAAAAAATGTCTACGTTTGAGCGTGTTTTTGCTGGGCTTAAGTTATCCCAGTGTTAATTTTTTGTTGTTGTTGAAGTTTTCGCGTATCTTTGCATCCCTTTCGCTAACCCAGTGTGACGATGTTGCCAGAATTTGAACGTATCTTAGCAGCGCTTAAGTTAGCTCAGTGTTAAGAATTTGCCTCAGCTTTTGCGTATTTTTGCATCACTTAAGTTAGCTCAGTGTTAAGAATTTGCCTGAGTTTGAGCGTATCTTAGCAGCGCAAAGTTCGCTTCGTGTAAAGAATGTTTCAAGGCCGAAGAATATTCCACGCTAATATGCTCAGGCTTAGGGAAACAATTTTGAATGCGAAGAAGAAGAAGAAAGAGGAGGAGGAAGAAAAAGAAGAAAGAAGAAGATGAAGAAGAGGAGGAAGAAGAGTTGAAGGAGGAGGGGGAGTGGGAGAGGTTGGAGGAGAAGAAGAAGGAGGAGGAGAAGGAGTTGGAGGAGAAGGAGGAGGAGGAGAAAGAAGGGGGAGGAGGAGAAGAAGGAGGAGGAGAAGAAGAAGGAGGAGGAGAAGGAGTTGGAGGAGAAGAAGAAGGAGGAGGAGAAGGAGGAGGGGGAGAAAGAGGAGGAGGAAGAAAAAGAAAGAAAGAAGAAGAAGAATTCAAAATTCAAAATTGAAATTCAAATTCAAAAACACTTTATTAATCCACATGGAAATTAATGTGAAGAAGAAGGAGGAGGAGGAGGAGGAAAGAAGAAGAACAAGAACAAGCAGTAATAACAGAAGAAGAAGAAGTCGACAACTTGACGTGAAAATAGGTTGTCTGTGATACTTATGACAGGGGTGAGGCGGCAGGAGGGGGGGGGGGAGAGGAGAGATCAGTGAGTGGGAGGTGTTTCCAATTGTCGGTGCACCTTTTGCCGGGCTGATGGTACCAGCAAACACGTCTGGTTCTGGCGGAAGGCGTAGGAAACAGCGCCTCTCTCCGTGGATCATACCAGCTGTCAGCGAAAAGAACTGAGGAGAGAGGGAGTGTGGTGGTGGGGCAGTGTGTGTGTGTGGGGGGGGAGGGTGTGTGTGTGTGTGTGTGTGTGTGTGTGTGTGTGTGAGTGTGTGTGTGTGTGTGAGTGAGTGTGTGTGTGTGTGTGAGTGTGTGTGTGTGTGTGTGTGTGTGTGAGTGTATGTGTGTGAGTGTGTGTGTGTGCACGCGCGCGGGTGTGTGTGTGTGTGAGTGAGTGTGTGTGTGAGTGTGTGTGTGTGTGTGTGTGTGAGTGTGTGTGTGTGGGGGGGGGGGGAGTTGGGGGGTGTAGCAGTAAGGATTAGATAGCAAACAAACGAGAAACAATTAGGCAGTTTTTAACCCTTTCACCGCCAAGCTCGCATTAATGCACAGGCGTGGTAGAGGACCCATGTCACTGAAAGGTGGGCCATTCATTGGTCTGTTATCCATGAACCTACTGCTCTTA
>NC_134890.1:4050909-4055909 GCF_041734735.1 Babylonia areolata
CTACTAACTGTTGCTCATTTTTCAGATTTTTTTTCTTTTTTATATGGATGAGATGTGTCAGTATGTTGTACTTTGTAATCATGTTATGTATGGTATTCATATGTGTAGATATATGCGTATTTGTATTTGTGTTTCTTTTTATCACAAAAGATTTCTCTGTGTGAAATTCGGGCTGCTCTCCCCAAGGAGAGCGCGTCGCTATACTACAGCGCCACCCATTTTTTTGTATTTTTTCCTGCGTGCAGTTTTATTTGGTTTTCCTATCGAAGTGGATTTTTCCACAGAATTTTGCCAGGAACAACACTTTTGTTGCCATGGGTTCTTTTACGTGCGCAAAGTGCATGCTGCACACGGGACCTCGGTTTATCGTCTCATCCGAATGATTAGCGTCCAGACCACCACTCAAGGTCTAGTGGAGGGGGAGAAAATATTCGAACCAGCGCGCTCAGATTTCAGTTTCAGTTTCTCAAGGAGGGGTCACTGCGTTCGAACAAACCCATATACGGTCCACCATGTATCTGCTGTATAACCCATCACGCTTGTCAGGCCTTGAGTGCATGCTTATACATTGTGTACCTGTAACAGTGGAGTTTTTCGTTTTACATCATTTTTGCCAGAGGACAACACTCTCGTTGCCATGGGTTCTTTTCAGTCCGCCAAGTGCGTGCTGTGCTGCACACGGGACCTCTTTTTATCGTCTCATCCGAAAGACTAGACGCTCAGTGTGATTTTCCAGTCAAAGTTTGGAGAAGAGGCCGATAGCGGGATTCAAACCCCCACCCTCACGGACTCTCTGTATTGACAGCTGAGCGTCTTAACCATTCTCCCACCTTCCTTCTTAAACGCGTATATAGATCTAGATAGCTGAACACTCACGTTTTCCTTGAGATGGAGAGACATTAGATAAAGACATAAAGGCCCCGAATTACTGAACAAGTAAAGAAATGACATTTACGACAACGATGACAACGAAAAAAAAAGAAGCAGGAAGAGGAGATTGATGATGAGAATGACGACTATTGACAATGGATCGATTTTCTGAATGAGGGTATCTTATGAAGTCTGAAATATGACGGCCATTAATGGATTCACGATAAGAGGAATATGGTAATAATATCCACGCATTATTACTGCTCAGAATCGTCTTGTTAACGGATGAAAGAAACTTATGTGAATGTTGAAAAGTAGGTGACAATATAGATGCTGAACATACAACCGAATAAAATCAAACGTTAATTGCAGGGAGAGAAAAAAGACCGCACACACACACACACACACACACACACACACACACACACACACACACACACACACACACACACACACACACACACACACACACACACATCAACAGCCAATTCATTTGTATTCCGCCAAGAATTTCCTTCATTTGCATAAAGTTGGAGACCCCATTGTTCGGATTCTTTAGATTCAGCTTCACTAATTTCTGGACAACAAAAACCGGATTGTCAAATTGCTTTCGACATTCGCATACATTTCCCTGGATTAGATTTTTTTGCGGGGAAAATTAATGTTCTATGGGTCATAATGTGGGTTTGGGTTTGCCGTGTATATACATGCATGTGTGTGTGTGTGTGTGTGTGTGTGTGTGTGTGTGTGTGTGTGTGTGTGTGTGTTGGCGTGTATATACGTGTGAGTGTGTGTGTGTGTGTGTGTGTGTGTGTGTGTGTTGGCGTGTATATAAGTGTGTGTGTGTGTGTGTGTGTGTGTGTGTGTGTGTGTGTGTGTTTTATCTTCAGTTTAACGTCTATTCACTATAAGTGTTTTAGACGGAAAGGCGTAAAGAAGTGGATAAAGGAAAGGGAATGCATGTGAATATTAGTGTAAAAAAGTGTGTGTGTGTGTGTGTGTGTGTGTTGGCGTGTATATACGTGTGTGTGTGTGTGTGTGTGTGTGTGTGTTCTGAATGGTTCAGAGAACAATTATAGTTTGGGGTTTGTTTTTTGGGGGTGTTTTTTTGTTGTTGTTGTTTGTTGTTGTTTGTTGTTGTTGTTGTTGTTGTTTTTTGGGGGGGTTGTTTGTTTTTGTTATTTTTAAAGTTAAAATATATGAATTTATGTTGTTGCCCCCTTGCCAAAAGACCCTTCTTGGCAATGACAACAGTGTCTGTCACTATCTCTGTCTGCCTGTCTCTGTCTGTCTGTCTGTCTCCCTCTTTCGCTCTCTCTCCCCCCCCCCCTCTCCCACCCCACCACCTCTCTCTGTCTGTCTCCCTCCCACAACATCGCTAGCAGTCGCCAAATTCTTCATCCGTGTTCTGTGTGAGTGCCTACTTCCGCCTTCGTCAATTTCATGCAAGGTGCGAGCTTGCCGCTTACTTTAAACGACGCCTGCAAGCGGTCTTAGCTGTGTTGAGTTTGCCTCGCGGGGCTTAAGCGTTGTCCTAACTCTTCGCAAATTCTGTAGACTGAGGAACATTCTCAAAGCTTCGCAGTCTCAGAGCTGTTAAAATTCTTGTGCAACTCCAATCTAGTGCAGGTGTCTCATAAACGACTGGGTAGGCATTCTGGCGGAAAATTTATGGTGAGAAAGACAGACAGAGACAGAGACAGACAGACAGACGGAAAGACAGTGGCATGGAGTTAGGGAGATAGACAGATAGACAGAAACAAAGACAGAGAAAGAGAGAGAGAGAGATGGGTTTGGGTTTCAGGCGGTTAGTGTGTGTTTGTGTGTGTGTGTGTGTGTGTGTGTGTGTGTGTGTGTGTGTGTGTGTGTGTGTTCGTTCGTTCTTTAGTTTAGCGTCTTTTCACTATTAGATATTAGACGATTAAAAACCAACAACAAATAAATAAAAATTTTAAAAAATTAAAGAAATAGAGGGGGTTGGGGAGAGGGGAATGAACAGACAGGATACTACAGAAAAGGTAGAAAACTACTGAGAAATGCATAACTAAGATGAAATTAGCTTTAACAGTAACAATTCAATAATGGTGATAATAACTAAAACCATTAACATAATTATGAAGTACATTAAAGGAATGTAGAAATAGGGCAATGAATTAATGCCTTTGAAAGTTCTACTAAAAGAACCTCGTTTCCCCAAAATCATCTGCAGAATAGTTACAGTACTCTCTGTGAAATACTTGGGCAAGAAGATACGTAATTGCTGACAGTGAAACAAACTATGATGCAAGCCGAACTGCTTACCACAAATGAATATAACATTTTTACTATATTTTGTCTTCAGCGCGTCAAGTTTTATACGGAAGAAAGTAGAGGTTATTAATCTCGTATAGCAAGCTGATGAATTCGGTATTTTTTCTTTAATAATATGCTCGGGGAATAATACCCTTTCTGTTTTGAAAACTTTGCCTTCCATCGTTTTTGATATCGACCCCATGCTGTTTTTTCTAACATAGTGTATGCTTCTTTCACGGAAAGTCAGACACGTATTTTTGTCGATTTTTCTTAATCTTGTGCTCCTCTTTTAGCTGCTTTATCAGCAGTTCCATTGCCATAAATGCCCACATGAGAAGGCATCCAACAAAAACTGACATCAGTAACTTTAATCCTCAAACAATGTACCAAATGATTTGCCTCAATAACTAAGTCAGGTCTTGTTTCAAGGCTAAATGATTCTAGAGCATAAAGTACTGACTTGGAATCAACAAAGAATGCTGTTTTCAAGAAAACTAACTGATGGCTCACCAAGTAGCTCAAAGCTTGTATAATAGCAACAAGTTCAGCCGTAAAAATGGAAAGATTCTTTCCAATAAAGTAAGATTTTTCACCAGCCGCCGTGGCGAAGTGGTTAGCGTCGCGGACTGACGGCTGGGAGGACGCGGGTTCGAATCCCAGCGGAGGTGGGTTTTTCGGCCCGTTGCCTGCTCCTACCCAGAGTTGAGTGAAGCTGTGGGCTTAAATGGGGAGACTAGGACCACACAGTCGAGTGTCATCCACTTCAAGGATGCGTCTTTGGGTGTGTTGCTCTAATTACCTGACCAACACTGCAAGTGTCTGTATCTCTCGGGCCTGGTTAACGCCGGGATATCATTATGACAGGAAGCGTAGAGTACAGCCTTGTCACGCAGTCCCAAACCAATATGGACCTCCATAGCAACATCGTCATCATCATCGTCATCCTCCTCCTCCTTCATCGTCATCAATATAAACAAAATAGTCTCAAAGTCTGTGGCCTTTCATGCCATGTCATGGTGACCTCAGTTTCGATACCCCTTCACTTCCGTGCTTGGGGTGAGTCCTGTCAATGTCGTCAGTGTCGGCAAATTCATGGGGGGCTGTTGTATGAGGGACGTGGTGGCGGTCTCCACTCTGGGAGGGACGCTCACTCAGTCTGGCTCCGCGACTAAGCCATTATTGTCGTTAGTAGGGGGCTTGGTAGGTGGTGTCCTAAGTACGTTAAAAAAACAGAAAAGGCACCACTGAACACCACCGAAGTGACTCAGCAGCAGTGCAGGGTCTCTTCTGGTGTGTGGCATCCTGGCGACCTAACATCGATGGTTCCCTGTGGACTGCCGACGCTGGAACTGCGAAAGACGAACCCGGGTGTGGCCGTGTATGGGGGAATCTAAATGAGCGGCGTGGGAGTAATGCCACTGAAACGGTGCAGATGATGAGGCAGCCAAAAAAAAAAAAGTAAGATTTTTCAACTTTAAAAGCGGTAATAGAAAAAGTCGCGCCAGCATTTTTGTCATCAAGAACGGATCCATCTGTAAATACATGGAGATGGTTCTGGTATTTTTCTGCTATGTGTATTCTGGCAGTACTCGTCGTTATATTGATGATTTCTTCCTTTTTGTTTCAGAATAATTGATATCAAAATCTGCTTTCAACATTTCCCAAAAAAGAATAGGAGTATGAGATGGTTTTGCACCTAACTCGTTCATGTTAACACCAGATTCTTTTTAACAGATTTGAAACGTAAGTTGCAACTGTTTCTTGTGATGAAATAGCTTTAGCCCTTTTAAGAAAATCAATGTCAGATTTTACTGTCGGTTCATCAGAAATGTCATAGA
>NC_134890.1:4065909-4070909 GCF_041734735.1 Babylonia areolata
CTATATATTGTTTAGTTATACTGTCTTTAAAACTTTGAGGGTTAAGGTGACTGGGGCAGCTGGGTGTTAGAAAGAACTGACGATCAGCTCCAAAGATTTGTTATTGACCGAAAAAAGAAAAAACAGCAGGCAGACAAACACACACACACACACACACACACACACACACACACACACACACACACACACACACACACACACACACACATTCGTTGTCATGAATAGTATTGTTCTTATCCCTTTACCTTCTCACAAACCCCCCTCCCCCTCCTCCGCCCTCCCTTTTTTTTTCCAATGTCTATTATCGCTTAATGTAGACAGACATTAAAATGAGATTGAACACACACACACACACACACACACACACACACACACACACACACACACACACACACACACACACACACACACACAAATACCCCCTCCAACCCACCCACCCCTGCGCCCCCAAACACACACACATACAAACACACCCACACAAATGACATAGATTAAGATAAGTGGTTGTCACCTCATGAACTGGAATAGCTCTTATCCAAAGGTGGCTGGAGAGTGTCATTGCAGAAAGATGTAGTTTGGTTTTTTTGTTTGTTTGTTTGTTGTTGTTGTTGTTTTTTTGTTTTGTTTTTTTCCTCTTTATTTTGTTATCGTTACTGTTTTTTCAAGACCTTTTACCGAGGATATGCTGGTGACGGTCTAATTGGAGCATTAACTTCACGTCAGGCACACACACACACACACACACACACACACACACACACACACACACACGCACGCACGCACGCACACACACACACACACATTCATACACACATATACACACACATACACACTCACACGCGCACACACACACACACACACACACACACTCACACTCACACTCACACTCACACTCTCACACACACGCACACAAACACACACACACACATACACACACACACACACACACACACACACACACATACACACACACAAACACTCACACAAACACACACACACACACACAAACACTCACACACACACACACACACACACACACACACACACACACACACACACACACACACACACACATACATACATACATACATACAAATACACCAACAAAAATGGCATAGATTAAGATAAGCGGTTGTCACCTCATGAACTGGAAGAGCTCTTAACCAAAGGTGGCTGGAGAGTGTCATTGAAGAAAGATGTAGTTTTTGTTGTTTTGGGTTTTGTTGTTGTTCTTTTTTTTTCTTTTTTTTCCTCTTTATTTTGTTATCGTTACTGTTTTTTCAAGACCTTTTACCGAGGATATGCTGGGACGGTCTAACTTACGTTCAAGCACACACAACACCACCAGTACCACACTTACGCACGCACGCAGCAGCACGCACACACATACACACACACACACACAACACAAAACCACAAAACACCCCACACACACACACACACAACAACATCACACATACACATCAATACACACACATACACACACGCACCACACACACGCACTCACACACGCACATCACACACGACACACACACACACACGCACGCACGCACGCACACATAAACACACACACACACACACACCACACACAACATACACACACATACACACATCACACTCATCACACACACTCACACTCTCACACACACGCACACACTCACACACACACATACAAATACCCCTCCAACCCACCTACCCCTGCACCAAAACACACACAGCACACTCACACTCACACATCACACACACACATGCACACACACACACACACACACACACACACACACACACACACACACACACACACACACACACACACACACACACAC
The DNA here is from genome assembly GCF_041734735.1 of Babylonia areolata. Lineage (NCBI taxonomy): Eukaryota > Metazoa > Mollusca > Gastropoda > Neogastropoda > Buccinidae > Babylonia > Babylonia areolata. Next base: position 4,067,736 of record NC_134890.1, read on the forward strand.
ACACACACACACACACACGTACACACGCACATACGCACGCACGCACGCACGCACGCACGCGCACACACATACATACACATACACACGCACACACACACACACACCAAAACACTCACACACACACACACACACACACACACACACACACACACAAACAAACACTCACACATACACATACATATACACACACATACACACACGCACACACACACACGCACTCACACACGCACACTCACACACAGACACACACACACACACGCACGCACGCACGCACACATAAACACACACACACACACACACACACACATACATACACACACATACACATTCACACTCATACACACACTCACACTCTCACACACACGCACACACTCACACACACACATACAAATACCCCCTCCAACCCACCTACCCCTGTGCCCCAAAACACACACATGCACACTCACACTCACACACTCACACACACACATGCACACACACACATGCACACACACACACACACACACACACACACACACACACACACACACACACACACACACACACACACACACACAAATACACCCACACCAGTGACATAGATTAAGATAAGCTGTTGTCACCTCATGAACTGGAATAGCTCTTATCCAAAGGTGGCTGGAGAGTGTCATTGCAGAAAAGATGTAGTTTTTGTTGTTGTTTTTTGTTTGTTTGTTGTTGTTGTTTTTTCCTCTTTATTTTGTTATCGTTACTGTTTCTTCAAGACCTTTTACCGAGGATATGCTGGTGACGGTCTAATTGGAGCATTAACTTCACGTCAAGCACACACACACACACACACACACACACACACACACACACACACACACACACACACATACGTACACACGCACGCACGCACGCACACACACATTCATACACACACACATACACACACATACACACTCACACGCATACACACACACACTCACAGTCACACTCTCTCTCTCTCACACACACACACACACACACACACACACACACACACACACACACACACACACACACACACACACACACACAAAGAACCAGGTAGGCATAAAGCCTACTCAATTATTCTCGCAACAGTGTTAACAACTTGAAGCAGAATTTTAGGAGCTAGTACTTATGACCTGTCGTTAGGATAATTTAACAACTTTAGGTATATTGCATGGACCTTTTCTAGTGTTGTTTTTTTCTTGAACAACTTCAGGTATATTCCATAGACCTTTTCCTGTGTGTTTTCTTTAACAACTTTAGTTATATTGGAGTGACGGTCTAGAGATAACGCGTCCGCCTAGGAAGTGAGAGAATCTGAGCGCGCTGGTTGGTATAACGGCTCAGCAGCCGATATTTTCTCCCCCTCCACTAGACCTTGAGTAGTGGTCTGGAGGCTAGTCATTCGGATGAGACGATAAACCGAGGTCCCGTGTGCAGCATGCACTTGGCGCACGTAAAGGAACCCGCGGCAACAAAATGGTTGTTCCTGGCAAAATTCTGTAGAAAAATCCACTTCGGTAGGAAAAACAAATGCAAAATCTGCATGCAGGAAATATACAAAAAAAAAGGGCGGGGGAGTGGCGCTGTAGTGTAGCGACGCGCTCGCTCTGGGGAGAGCAGCCCGAATTTCACACGGAGAAATCTGTTGTGATAAAAAGAGAAATACAATACAATATTCAATGGTCCTTTTCATGTGTTTTTTTTTTCTTTAACAACTTTAGGTATTTTGCATGGGCCTTTTCCTGTGTCTTCTCCTAATGATAGTGTTAACAACTTTGATATTGCAAAGAACGATTAATATGATCTTTCCTTCGGATAATTGTATTGTGTCACATTGCATTGCATTGTATGGTATGGTATGGTATGGTATGGTATGGTATGGTATGGTATGGCATGGCATGGCATGGTATGGTATGGTATGGTATCGTATCGTATCGTATCGTACTGCATTGCATTGTATTGCAATGCATTGAATTGCATTGTATCACACTGCATTGCATTATAGTGTATTGCAATACATTGCATCGCACTGTATTGCATTGTGTTGTATTCTCCCTCGTGTCCGACTATGACCATCAGAACAGCAGAGGAGGCAACTGCTGTTCCGTCTATTTGGGCTAGAATTTGATTATTGTGGAGAGTGTCTTGCCCAAGTACAACCCCACTCTCTCGGCCAAGAGGGTGTTAAGACAGTCGGCGTTGGGATGGTTCCCAAAGGCCAACTAGCCCACAAGGCTGCAGCACTAAGAGCCAGTGCACTTTTGCCTCCTAGTTTGAGAGTCGTAGTTCTTCACAAAAGACTAAGCTGTAAATGGTTTCCCATTGACTGGAATAACCATTGATAATACAGCTCTCACTTTGCTGTTGGCTCAAATGTAAACTGATGTCAATCTGAATGACTGCCAGTCACCCAGACCACACCCCAAGGTCTTGTGGATGAGGGGTGTTGGGGTCGGGGGAAACTTCCCGGTCCCATATAACTATGGGAATCGAACCCGTGATCACTGGCTTTGCCAATCGGGAGTGTTACCACTAGGCCACCGTTCAACATGCACTGGCATATTTCTGACCTTTCTCTTCTGGTTCTGTGTCGACAGGTGTTCCCATGCTGGCTGGTCTGAATTTAAGAGGAGAGGACTGACTGGTGATGAGCGTTTCTGCTGGTGAGTGAGTAGTTTCTTCTTCTTCTTCTTCTTCTTCTTCTTCTTCTTCTTCTTCTTCTTCTTCTTCTTCTTCTTCTTCTTCTTCTTCTTCTTCTTCTTCTTCTTCTTCTTCTTCGTCTTCGTCTTCTTCGTTCGTGAGCTGTACCTCCCACGTTCACTAGTACGTACACGAGTGGGCTTTTACGTTTTGTTTTTTGTTGTTTTTTGTTGTTTTTTTTGTTTTCTTTTGTGTTTTTTTGTTGTTGTTTTTTGCGCCGCCATGTAGGCACGTAGTCAGCCATGCTCCGTTTTCGGGGTTGTGCATGCTGGGTATGTTCTTGTTTCCATAGCCCACCGAACGCTGACATGGATTACAGGATCTTTAACGTGCGTATTTTTCTTTTCTTTTTTTCTTCTTAAAAACAACAACAAACTTTCATTGACTGTTAATTCATTCATCTATTCCTTCGCTTGTATCCTTCTTTTTTTTCTCAAATCGTTTTTCTCTGTCTGTTTTTGTCAGTTTCTCTCTCTC
>NC_134890.1:4080909-4103409 GCF_041734735.1 Babylonia areolata
CTTCGTACTAGCGAGAGAGAGAGAGAGAAGAGATTGATACAGAGAGAGATAGAGAGACTCAATATAGTTTATTTCACTAAAGGCCTTGTACCATCATGAAGTTGAAATATGTAAAAACCCATCATCAGTTACCAACAACCATGATCACAAAGATCGATACTAAAGATCAGACTCACGCTTTCACATTAAGAAACAGCAATAAAGATAGAGAGGAACAGAGGAGAGGGGGGTGGGGGGGGTGAATAAAAGAGACCGACAGACAGACAGACGACAGACAGACTGACAGATGCGGACCTGAAACTGACACTGAATTCCGGGACGCATTTAGACGCTGTGTCGCGGACAATTTTTAGCAACGTCAGCATTAGACCAGTGGCCTGGCACGTCTGATTGCAGGCAACACGAGAAGATGTTTAGTCGGCGTTTTTTTGTTTTTTTTTGTATTGTTTTGTTTTTTTGTCCCCCAGGATGTAATTTTCCGGAAGTAAATGAGCGGCTGCGCAAAAATAAGCGCAAATAAGCGCAGGAGGCAAAAAGTATGTCCGTTACTGGACACTAGATGAAATTGCACAAACTGGCTTAAAAAGTGAAGCGAAAAAAAAAAACACAAAAAAACTTGGCTATAAGAAAGAGCGAGGGAGAAGGGGGTGTGGGGGGGGGGAGTGGAGGGGGGGGGATGGGAGCAAGATAGAGAAATAAACAAAAATGATGGAGGAGAGAGTGAGAGAAAAAGAGAGGGCGAAGCGAAATGAAACGAAATGTTTGTTTGTTGGTTTGTTTTTTGTTTTTTTGTTTGGGGGTTGTTGTTTTTCATCGTTTTATTTCATAACTATTCTTCGTGTGTGTTCATTTGTTTCGATTTATGTCTGCAATCAGCACTCTGGGTGAAAAAAAGAAAAAAAGAAACATGTACAAAGCATAAACGCATGCACTGTACATAATTTTATGTACTGTACGAGGGAAAGAAAAAAATCAAGATTTTCCGGACACAAAAGACACAGACGCAGAGAGAGACAGAGACAGAGAGAGACAGACAGGCAGACAGACAGACAAACAAACAGGCAGTCAGGCAGACAGATAGAAAAAGACCGAGAGAGGGAGACAGAGATACAAAGAATGAATGCGAGGGAGAGACAGACATTATCACAGGGATTCAATGCACGACATTTTTCACCATACCATATGATCCTCTTCGATAAGTGGACATGGGTAAACAAACACAAAGGAGAGGGAGAGACAGAGAGACAGGGACAGGGACAGAGAGACAGACACACATACACACATACATGCACAGAGAAACAGCCATTATGATAGGCAGACAAACAGACAGACAGAGATCAACAGAGAGAGAAACAGACCGACAGCCATTATAATAGGCAGAGAGACAGACAGACAGACAGACAGAAACAGAGAAACACATCGACAGCCATCATGATAGGCAGACAAACAGACAGACAGAAACAGGCAGAGAAACAGACCGACAACCATCATGATAGGCAGACAGACAGACAGAAACAGAGAAACAGACCGACAACCATCATGATAGGCAGACAGACAGACAGACAGAAACAGGCAGAGAAACAGACCGACAACCATCATGATAGGCAGACAGACAGACAGACAGAAACAGAGAAACAGACCGACAACCATCATGATAGGCAGACAGACAGACAGACAGAAACAGGCAGAGAAACAGACCGACAACCATCATGATAGGCAGACAGACAGACAGAAACAGAGAAACAGACCGACAACCATCATGATAGGCAGACAGACAGACAGACAGAAACAGGCAGAGAAACAGACCGACAGCCAGTATGATAGGCAGACAGACAGAAACAGGCAGAGAGACAGACAGACAGACAGACAGACAGAAACAGAGAAACACATCGACAGCCATCATGATAGGCAGACAGACAGACAGAAACAGAGAAACAGACCGACAGCCATCATGATAGGCAGACAGACAGACAGACAGAAACAGGCAGAGAAACAGACCGACAGCCAGTATGATAGGCAGACAGACAGACAGACTTGACAAACAGCGACACACACAGACACGGTGATTTGGAAACACGGAAGGCGCACCACAGCATAATTTGTATGACGCCTGCTGTGTGTGTGGTTTACATCCCCCCCCCCCCCCCCCACCCCCCCCCCCCCCCCCCATCCCAACCACCACCCCATACCCCCACCCCCACCCCCCATTTGATGAAAGACGATGGCAGCTCCGAACAGATTGCAGAGCGCACGAGCATCTCGTGATTGGCACAGCGGGAGAGCGCACTGAACATGAAAGCGAGGGGCACTTGTCAGAACACTCTCAGAACTGCGATTTTGCTGCTGCATGCAGGGGGAAAAAAAAAAAAAAAAACATGCCGCGTAGACCAGCGAGCTTTTTGCTGTTGTTTTTTGTTTGTTTGGTTGGTTGGTTTTTGGGGTTTTTTTTTTGGCTTGCCATATCTAGAAGACGCTTCAATAAAACACCACCGCATTGAGCAGGGGCTTCCAGCTTGCCTGTATGTTGTGTATATTTGAAACGAACCAGCGCTAGTGGATTTCGTGCAATTCAGTAACCGCTTTTTAAAGAAGAACAACAACAACAACTACAACAACAACAAGAACAAAAGCACTGCACTAAACAACCTGTGGTCTACTCTCTATCTCTCTTTGTTTCTCTCTCTGTCTCTCTCTCTCTCCTCTCTCTCTCTCTCTCTCTTTCTCTGTCTTTCTCGCACTCTCTCTCTCTCTACCATCTCTCTCTTTCTCTCTCTCACTCTCTCTCTCCCTCTCTCTCTCTCTCTTACTGTCTTTCTCTCTCACTTTCTCTTTTCTCTCTCTTACTCTCTTTCTCTCTCCCCCCCTCTCTCTCTCACTCTTTTTCTCTCTCTCCCTCTCTCTCACTCTTTCTCTCTCTCTCTCACTCTCTTTCTGTCTCTCTCTCACTCTTTCTCTCTCTCACTCTCTCTCTCTCACTCTCTTTCTCTCTCTCTCTCTCTCTCCCTCTCTCTCTCTCTCTCTCTCTCTCAATTCTACAGAGTGATTAGCGCAGAAATTAGCACGTGCACAGATCATGACCCTTCGATTTCTTCTAATTATGAAATCTCTTTGAAGACTGCATGAAACAGGTCTGCAGCATCTGCCTCTCTCTCTCTCTCTCTCTCTCTCTCTCTCTCTCTCTCTCTCTCTCTCTCTCTCTCTCTCATCATTTCCCAAGATTATAAGCGCAGGGTTATAATCATCTACTCAGGTAAAAACGTTTGATCATTTTAACTCCTTGATTGCCGCTGACCAAGTTGCCCAGAAATGAAAGCGAGGCTGCCTCACTGTACTGAAACAATTGAAGTTACAGGTCAACATGTAAGAATCTGAGCGCACTGCTTTGAATCCCACAGTCGCCAGTATTTTCTCCCCCTCCACTAGACCTTGAGTGGTGGTCTGGACGCTAGTCATTCGGATGAGACGATAAACCCAGGTCACGTGTGCAACATGCACTTAGCGCAAATAAAAGAGCCCACGGCAACAAAAGGGTTGTACCTGGTAACATTCTGTAGAAAGAAAAATCCACTTCGACAGAACAAATAAGATTGCAGGCAGAGGAAAATACCAACAAAAAAAAAAGATGGTGGCGCTTTCAGTGTAGCGACGCACTCTCCTTGGGGGAGAGCAGCCCGAATTTCACACAGAGAAATATGCTATTACAAAAAAGTAATACAATACAATGCAATACAATACACCATTCTTTATTTGAACTTTTCCCACGACGGGCGCAATAGCCGAGTGGTTAAAGCGTTGGACTTTCAATCTGAGGGTCCGGGGTTCGAATCTCGGTAACGGCGCCTGGTGGGTAAAGGGTGGAGATTTTTCCGATCTTCCAGGTCAACATATGTGCAGACCTGCTAGTACCTGAACCCCCTTCGTGTGTATACGCAAGCAGAAGATCAAATACGCATGTTCAAGATCCTGTAATCCATGTCAGCGTTTGGTGGGTTATGGAAACAAGAATATACCCAGCATGCACACCCCCCGAAAACGGAATATGGCTGCACGTGGCGGGGTAAAAACGGTCATTCTCGTAAAAGCCCACTCGTGTACATACGAGTGAACGTGGGAATTGCAGCCCACGAACGAAGAAGAAGAAGAAGATGATGATGATGATGATGATGATAATGATGATGAACTTTTCCCCCTGGGGCTGGTTTACATTCGTTCAGAAAATTCAAACACACCACTTAAAGCCAAGATGTTGTAGTGATTACACTTTCAAGGCATGTAACCCTGGTTTCACGTCACCACGTTTTAGCAGCCAAGGGGTTAAACAGACGTTTAAAACAGTGCATTCACATTTAGAGTGACGTTGGGAGACTCTATGTCTCCCACACGCGCACACATACACACACGTGCGCAAACGCGCACATACACACACATGCATACACAAGCACACACACACACATACGCACACACGCTCACATATAAACACACTCCAACACACATATACAAACATAATCAGACACACTCCAACACACACACACACACACACACACACACACACACACACACACACACAGTGAAAGGAAGAAATAGAGACCGACGGAGAGAGACACAGAGGGAGAGAGACAGAGACAGAGACAGACAGACAGACGGAGACAGAGAGATGAACAGCCATCAAAAGAAAGAATGACATTTCATCAGAGCCCACATACGGATCCATCAACCTCCTACTGATGAAAACCAATCATGGAGCGTCTGTAAAATCCTGTGTATCTATCATCCCGAGGATCTATCATCCCGGGGATCTATTATCTTCTCCTTCATCGTACCAAGCCTTGAGGGAACTCAGACAAAACAGGTTGTTTGCTCTTTGAGGTATCAATACTATCCGAGACATCCGAGACAGGTTCTGACAGAGAGAGAGCGCGACGGAGAACACGAGGGACTGGTGATGTAATTCATAAACAGGCCACGGTCCTCTTATGAAGAGGGAGTATGCGAATATCCTATGATGAAAACATCTCAGAGCAACCATAATATGTGAAAAAAAAAAATATATATAACATCAAGCAAATGCAGACTTAGCCGTTCCTACCGAACAGAATGGGGAATAATCAATATTCTTATTACTTATTTGTTTCTCGGAGTTTGAAAGCTTTTATATCAGTAGACAACAAGGAAGAATTTTGAATTCAGAGAAGGTTGCAGACACTGATTCAAATTAAACAGATTACAAAGATTTTTAGTTTCGTTTTTTTTGTTGTTGTTATTGTTGTTGTTTTCTGTTGTTGTTGTTTTTCTTTTTGTTTTGTTTTTTTTTTTTTTTTATATCAGAGACAGTTGAAAACATTAGTAGATTCAGTTTAAACACAGTTGGTTGTCCACAATAGTAGGTTCAATAGATTTTTGAAATATTCCTAAGAGCTGGACGACACAGAACAAAGTCCATCAAGTTTTCTTGTGATTCGTTACACAATGAAGAAATCAGATTTCTGTCGCCGCATGTCCTATACCTTTAATGAAGGACCACTAATTCAGAAAATAGGTCATCTGAATGTTGTGCACAGACGCACACACACACACACACACACACACACACACACACACACACACACATACAAGCGCGCGTATGCACGCACACACACACACACACACACACACACACACACAGACAAAGAGAAACAGAGAGAGGGAGGGAGAGACAGACAGACAGACAGACAGACAGGGGCAGACAGACCGACAGACCGACACACTCAGACAGACAGACAGACAGACAGACATTGGAACAGAGAGGACGCCCAGGAAAATAGGCCAAGGAGCGGAGCATCATTTCAGACGCCGTATTCTGCGCTGAAGAATGCCTCCATCATGACCCTGGCGGCAAATCATGATGGGGAGATGAGATAGGCTTTGAATAGCCAGGCGGTAGAACCCCTCCCCCACCTCCCCAACCCCCTTTACGGACCCCCAGTCCCCTCCCCCTTGTATTCTGACCACGGCGGATAAATTTGTGTGTTGTCAGCCAAAAATAAATACACAGGCTTCCGGCGTTTTTCTTATTTTTTTATATATTACTTTGGAAAGAGTAATTTGGAAACACACAAGCATCTTCTTTTAATAATACCAGAATCCCCCCCCCCCTCAGCCCCCCCTCCCCCTGCCACCCCTTCCCCCCTCCCCCACTCCGCCCACTTTTTCATATTCGCAAAGTCGTTCTTAATGTGAGGGATGAGTGGTTTCATGGCTGGGTTTTGTCCCCTTGGTGTTTGTATTGAAACTGGAGAGAGTAATTTGGAACGATACACACACAATCTCACGCACACACAGACACACACACACACACACACACACACAACACACGAATAAACTAAATGGAAAAAAAAAGAATGAATGTACAAATGACATATTTTAATCATGCCACATCCCTTTCGGTGTTCATTCCAATCTGCCTCTCTCCCCCTCCCAACCCCCCCCGCCCCCCGCCCCCCCCCCCCACACACACACACCCCCCGGCACCACCACCCTCCCCCACCCCCTAACCCTCCCCTTCCCCACTTCCCCTCAGCAACACAGCACAAGGACAGGAAAGGAAAACTCAGCACTCAAAGGCAAAAGCGTCATCCTTACATGCACTGAGAGAGAGGATGTCCATCCATGACGTAAATGCGTTGTATTGCCGTTACACGCCAGGGGCCTAGTACATCCGTCTTCGGCGTTGGTTTTCTTGTCCGAGTTTCCCTCTCGTAGGCGACTTGCCGACCAAGGCTTATGAGCATCTCTTACCCGAAGTTTTCCTTCCCCGGGGCTAGAGGTTTTTAGGTGTCTTTTACTCGTATGATGAACCCGTCACAGGACACATGGGGAATTTGATATGGTGTAACAGTGCCGCCTGTTACCCCGCCCCATCCTGGTAGAAACATCGCCAATTGGTCCGGGACTGCTTATTCGACCAGGCAAGCCTGACTTATATCGCAGCTAACCCTCATATCTGGAGTCCGTTCCCCTACCCGCCACCTGGGGACCTGCCGGGTTGGGGATAGTCGCCCCGCCCGGATCATACACTGATACACTCAGTCTCAAAATCAATCTCCCACCCCTTCTAACCGATGATACTCAGATGTATTCATAAATACTTTAACAAAATGTCTTCAATCACCGATATTTGTGACGGGACATAAAACAAAAATTCCTCCTCCTCCTCCTCAAAATCAGTTCGCGGGTACAACTTCTTCACGAAGGTAATCCTCGCCCTCTACCTTCTGGAAATTATGTGCCAGAAATTTCCTCTTTTCTATCTCTCTCTTTGTTTCTTTCTTTTTCCTTCCTTCACTGTTGTCTCCTCTTTCTGCCTTCCCAGTCCATTCCCCTTTCTTTTTTCAAGCAACCCTTGACACTGTTTTTCTCTCTTTTCTGCAGTCTATGATGTACTATCTGTGCTGTTTTGCTCTGGCGATCAGGTAGTGAGATGTAAACACTGGGATGGGCACTAGCTGCCTATTCTGCAGTGTTATCTGCCTATATGGCCTTTTTAATGGATTTTTGTTTGGTTTTGAAGTTGTTGTTGTTTTCTTTTTTTACGATTTTTATGTAATCTGGGGATGATAAATTAAGCGGAATGGTTGGCATTCTCAGCATGGCCTGGTCTTTTTTGCCATAAGGAGCTAAATGGTTGGGATACTGTGTCATGAACTGTGTTTTGTGGGTTTGTATTAATGTTTTTTGTAGATTTGACAGTTTTGTGATGGCGCGGTTGAGCGTTTGTATGGTTTGACAGTCCTGATGTGGCCCTGTGCGGTCGGCTGGACTGTAAGCAAGAAGAATAAGTTAATAATAATCCCCGCCTGGTGCAAGCTTGCTGGCGACCGATGAGGCCTGTTCAGGGATAGACAACCCTGCCTGGCCTCAGCCATTGTGGGGGAAGATCCGGGATGGTGGCGGTACAGTTGGGACTTTGCCCCTCACAGCAGTCAATGCCATGTCTCTCCAACAAACCCAGTATGTTTAAAGATAATTGTGCGATCAACAATCATTTTACCTGAAGATCTGGTCACCAGCCTTGTCCGTATGTCATGTGTAATATGCGGCTTGTGTTCAAACGCGCGCGCACGTGTGTGTGTGTGTGTGTGTGTGTGAGCAGCAAGCACTTACCTAATATGCGCATGCGTCAAACCGGTGACCCCGGTACACTTGGTAATAGAGTAATAAAGAAATATTCTATTCTGTTTGCTGTTTTTGATGCGCTTTTCCAGTAACTTCTCTCAACGCTTTAGCGTGGCCAAAACAAATTACGGCTGTGTCAGGTTTTTAAACATCCCCCCCCCCTTCCCATTCCACACGACGCAAAGGTTCCTGTGATCAGTTAAAAAAAGGGCTGGCCTTTTATTGCTTTATTTATTTGTTTATCTATCTTTTTAATTCTCCTCCGAAAGCGCTACTGCACAAATATGACCAAGGCATGGAACAAGAAGATGACACCTTTTGGCCAAACTCCACTGTTTCGGTGGGTGGGTGGAGGGAGTATTCTGCTATTTGTGAGGTTGGGGGAATGGTGGAAAAGAAGGGTTTGGGTGGGGATGATGGCAGTATCCACAATTTTTCCCCTCCAGACGGAATGAGCAGCGTTCACAACAAGGCGTGGACGTTCACCCCGTCAGTCACACAGAGGAGTGGAGGGGAAGGAACGCGGATGTTGCCGAGATAATCACAAACGCTGGGAATGAGTTAACTCACGCAGTACGGCCAGTCCTCTCTTCTCCTCTACACAGACCCCTCGGATGTCCAGTGGGTGTCTGAATGACCCAACCTTTAGCTTCCGTCGTCAGAGTTGTGGTATTCTTTGTCAACATTCACCTCTTCAGTGTAAGAGCCTTCCGCTTGCAATATTTTGATTATGGTAATTGGGAAGAAACGCTGTTAACGTCGTCTCTTTCGCCGTTCGTATGGAGAGAGTTAAAGTCATGCCTCTGCTGTTGGGTTCTGGAAGATGTTATTGTTAAAGATCCTGTAATCTATGTCAGCGTTTGTTGGGTCATGGAAACAACAATATACCCAGCATGAACGCCCCCGAACACGGAATATGGCTGCCTACATGGCGGGCTAAAAACGGTCATTCACGTAAAAGCCCACTCGTGTACATACGAGTGAACGTGGGAGTTGCAGCCCACGAACGAAGAAGAAGATGAAGATGAAGAAGAACTTTTCCCCCGGGGGCTGGTTTACATTCGTTCAGAAAATTCAAACACACCATTTAAAGCCAAGACGTTGTAGTGATTACACTTTCAAGGCTTCACGTCACCACATTTTAGCAGCCAAGGGGTTAAACAGACGTTTAAAACAGTGCATTCACATTCAGAGTGACGTTGGGAGACTCTGTCTCCCACACGCGCACACATACACACACATGCACACACATGTTATTGTTTTTATTAACTTATACCCCCATTTTTCTAATGTACTTAAACCTTTTTTTCTTTTTCTTTTCTTTCGTTTTCGTAATTATTATAATGTAAGCTGTCAGCTAATGATGATGGGCAGAATTATCACTAGTTCATTACTGTCTTACCTGACCTGCTGAAGTTTTCAGGTCTCAGATGCTTCCTAAAATCAGCTGATAAATAGATGAATAAATAAGTAAATAGATGAATACATAAATAGAATGTCCAAGCGCAATAGATTGAACAAAGCCTGAAAATATGACTGTCCAGGAGATTAGAGGGGGTTAAGAATAGACTCAGTTACAAAGCTCCAGGAGCCAGTTGCATTGCTTGGTTCTAACTTTCTGACAGTTACACGTGACTATATGCCGACGTTGACCGAACTACGCCATTGGTCAGTTCCATACTACACACAGTTCGTAGCGGGTTACGACCATACTAGGCTCTTCCGTCCGAGCAATGCAACTGGCTCCTGGAGAGTTCATTTCGTGTATAAACGAGGGAAAAAATAGAACAGAAAGAAAAGTAAGAGAGAACAGAAAAAAATCATGTGAATATTATTTAAAAAAAAAATCTTTGACATGCAAGCTAAAAAGAAATGAAGGAAAATAGAAGAAAGAAAACAAGAGAATGAAAGAACAAAAAGGAAAGACAAAGAACTCACATCATCGAAGCTTTCAAACCTGTCTCCTCTGCTGCTTTTTTGGAGAGTCTTATGATGAGTGAAGAAGGACTGCTCTTTTTCTTCCCCCCCTTCAGAAGCCCTGTTGACAGCCGCAAAAACTGAATGGTCAAAGCATTGGAAATTCAAACTTGGTGTCCTGGGTTCGAACCACGGTGTTTGGTGGGGAAAGGGCGGTGAAACTGTCTTTTTCTGATCCCCCAGGTTCAAAAGATGTGCGGACTTTCTAGTGCTTGTGCCCCCTTCGTGCGTATACACACGCTGTAGATCAAATGCACGCGTCAAAGATGTCGTAATCCATGTCAACATTCAATGAGTAATGAAAATACGAACATACCCATCAAGCATATCCCCGAAAACGGAGAATGGCGGTCTGCATGGCTAGGAAAGAAAACGATAATGCATAATTATAAAAGCGAGTGAGAGGAGGTGGTGCAGCCCACCAAGGCTGAAAGAAGAATCACTGCAGACGGACAGCACTCTCTGGCCATGTTTCACCGTGAGGGGAAAATGAAGTTTGGAAATTGAGGTGGAGTTGTGGACAAAAACAGATGCTGGTTAGGGAAGTTGGGTCATATCACTACAAGTCTCAAAAGGTTTCCCGAGAGAAGAGTTTTGCTGGCTGCTAACCTTGCTCCATTCTCTATGTTGTCTTTTCTTCTAATTCCTTTTCGAAAGTTGCGCAAAAAAAAAAAATCCGGATATGCACAGTTATCACCAGTTTATCACCCGATCTTTCCCAACGTACCGGGTTTTACCATGGTTCACGCAGTTGGCTGAAGTGGATGTTTCATTGATTGATTGATTTACTACACAGCACTGTAATATAATCTCTTAAGTGCCAGACGTTTATGTACGTCCACTAAAAGCTCCCGTGTTTGCCAAGGACACATACAAACGTCTGCTTCGAGTCATGAATTTTCTTTTGTTTTTATGTGTATGTCCAAAAAGGCACCAGTAGGAAAGCTTGATATGTCTGTTGTGGTTATTCACAAAGAGCAGCACTGTTTCATGCATTGCATGGTCATTGTTGGGTGCTGTTTTTAGTACTCGACTGAAAAGTTCAGAAAATGATTTCAAAATGGCGGACGAGGAACCACAACCTGGTCCAAATGGCCAGAAACAGCAGCATGTTGCAAAGACTGGGCTTTTCTCAGCAAATATAATTGCATAAGCTTCACAAATCATTGATGACGATGATGACCTATTTGCTTTGCGTGCCAAAGGCTTGTCAGATGGTTCGCTTGACGAAGATGAAAGTGACGATTGGCTGGGTCGTAGTTGAGCCAGGAGTTGCAAAGAGAGAGAGAGAGAGGACGAGGAGGATGAATATACCTATGTGCCCGACACAGAGTTGAACTCAAGGACAATCAGCTCACTAATTCAGGGCAGAAAGGGGGAAGACAGTGATAAAGGGGGTGGACATATTCGTACGATGCATGGGCCAGCTTGGTTTTTGTGAAACACATCGCATCCAGCAAGGGGATTTGCTCTGGAATGCATGGGAGGTATGAACACTTTCCAGTCCGCTGCTCAACGTGCCGAATGTGTCGATTCAGTCCTTACCGTGTTTGATGTAAAACGTGAGCACAAAGTGAGTAGGGACGCCATAGGGAGCCATGATAGATAAGATAAGATAAGAATAACTTTATTATCTCCAACTGGAGAAATTTGGTCAGGTGCATTATCACAACATAGACAAGTAAACAACATGGGGACCATAACTGTAAAAGTCAACAACAGCTTTTACGAATATTACCAAGGTACAATTGTAAAAACATATCACATATACCGTTTGATACATACATCCACACACTGCAGGTAATAACTAGTATTCTTAATGTAAAAACAGAAAGAATTAAGAAACATTATTTGAATATAATTATAAACATAGCCTACTATACTGCACATTGATTATGTGGAACGTGTGTGTGTGTTGTGTGTGTGTGTGTGTGTGCATCTGTGTGTGTGTGTGTGTGTGTCTGTGTGTGTGTGTGTGTGTGATTGTGTGTGCGCGCGTGTGTGCGTGCGCGCATCTGTGTGTGATTGTGTGCGTGTGTGCGCGAGCGCATCTGTGTGTGTGTGTGTGTGTGTGTGTATGCATGGTAGAGTGCATGTGAAAGACAGAGAGTTTATGTAGAAATGGGGATGTTTTGAATATGTTTTAGGACTCAGTGTGTATGAAAGGCTTAAAGATTATTCGTTGTTTTTTTTTCTTTTTAAATTCCATTTTCTTTGTTTCAGCTGCCTTAAATAACAGTCAACAACTGATGTTCAGAGATTGTCTAAAATTTGTTTATGCCACCTTTATGGTCAGCCTTTTACTAACCAGTCTGTTCAGCAATTGATAGTCTGTTCATTTTAGAAGAATAAGGACTTAGTTTACTAACTCGCAGTAGATTGCGTTGTAGAGTTTTTTTTAAAAACTGAATATTGCCCTTTGTGGCAAAACAATCTCTTGGTTACAAAAGCCAGAACAATGCATGTGACTGGAGGGGTTTGGAGGTGAGATAGGACTATTTGTATTTGTATTTCTTTTTTATCACAACAGATTTCTCTGTGTGAAATTCGGGCTGCTCTCCACAGGGAGAGCGCGTCGCTATACTACAGCGCCACCCTTTTTTTGTATTTTTCCCTGCGTGCAGTTTTATTTGTTTTTCTTATCGAAGTGGATTTTTCTACAGAATTTTGCCAGGGACAACACTTTTGTTGCCGTGGGTTCTTTTACGTGAGCTAAGTGCATGCTGCACACGGGAGCTCGGTTTATCGTCTCATCCGAATGACTAGCGTCCAGACCACCACTCAATGTCTAGTGGAGGGGGAGAAAATATCGGCGGCTGAACCGTGATTCGAACCAGCGCGCTCAGATTCTCTCGCTACCTAGGCGGACGCGTTACCTCTAGGCCATCACTTCACTATGACAGCGTAGTCAGGACTACGCTGACACACAGTCATGCACCCACATGCATAGTCAAACAGCCAGGCTGGTTCTCAAAGTAAGAATGGGTAAGAAAGACAGACTGTTAACAGAAAACCAGAAGAACAAAATTAAACATGCATTTTCAGAACAAACACTTAGAGAGTTTCACAGAAAAATGGCAGAGCTGGGACTCTTCGAATACGCACTGAAGCACACAAAACTGGAAAATTCTTTTGAATGGATTTTTGACAATTTCAAGATGTTATCTGCTTTTGCAGAAGGTTTGCTGCATCGGCGGCAATTGGACATTTGTTATAGTTGTTAAGTTGTTTGATGTTAGCGTTTCCTTCTATATTGTGCCTATGTCTCCCCTTTTAATGTCTTATTTTTTCCAATGCTCTGTATCCTTCCCCACCACACACACACACATACGCGCACACACACATACACACACATCATTCTTCACCCTCTGCCCAATACCGTTCCCACCGTTCATCTAATATCATTTAAAGTGGAAGACGTTAAACTGAAGACTACTACTACACAAAACTGGCGATGCAGAAGACAGAGAAGGAAAGAAAAAAACGTGGTTGTGGAACAGTGACAGACGAGGAAAAGAGGGAGTGGGTGTGGACAGAATCAGCCACAGAGTTTCCAGACAGTTCACTCAACACTTGAACGACTCCAAACAAATTGCCGCTGTGTCAGGCTTTTAAACCTGTCTCCCCCCTCTCCCTGTCCCCCTTCCCCTTCCCACTCCAGGCGACGTGGACATTCCCGTGATCAGTGTGCAGAGACCGGCCTTTTTCCGTCCTCCTCAGGAAGCCCTGGCGCACAAGTATGACCATTGCATTGCGCCAGAAGACGACCCCTGGCCAAACTCCACAGTTCGTTTTTAATTTCAAATAATGATATGTCATTAGAATATTTTTGTAAAGGAAGGGAGAGTGGAAAAAAGAAATGAGTGGAGGGAATCTGCAGCAGAAGGTAGTGACCTGTTTATATTCTCATCTTCTCAAACTTTTTTTTTTTTCACACCCCAAGTTCCTTGTGTTTCTCGGATTTTCATCCCCTCATTTTGTTCCTTGATTGCAAAGCTGAGGAAACTCCGGCGTTCTGTTCCTCAGTCTGCTGGCCTGTCTGTCCCTCTGTTACCTCTGTCATCCTCTGAACCCTTCCCCCTCCCCCCTCTCTCTCTCTCTCTCTCTCTCTCTCTCTCTCTCTCCCAGGGGCACACTTTCACATCATGTTCAACAGAAAATGGGAAAAAAAGATAGTCTTGATAGTGTTTCAGAACTCTTTTCTTGCACAACGTGAATCATGTTTTACATGGTCATAAGACGTATCCTTTCATCAACTCTGCAAGTGGAGGCAGATTCAGTGACTAGCAAATCGTGTGTGCGTACACTTGCACTCACGCACGCACGCATGCACGCACATGCGCGCGTGCACAGAGATAGAGAGAGAGAGAGAGAGAGAGAGAAACACAAAGACACAATCCTACACTCACTCATAAATGTGAATGCATACATATACATGGAGTGATACGTGGAGTGATGGCCTGGAGGTAGCGCGTCCGCCTAGGAAGCGAGAGAATCTGAGCGCGCTGGTTCGAATCACGGCTCAGCCACCGACATTTTCTCCCCCTCCACTAGACCTTGAGTTGGGGTCTGGACGCTAGTCATTCGGATGAGACGATAAACCGAGGTTCCGTGTGCAGCATGCACTTAGCGCACGTAAAAGAACCCTGGCAAAATTCTGTAGAAAAATCCACTCCAGTAGGAAAAACAAGTAAAACTGCACGCAGGAAAAATTACAAAAAATGGGTGGCGCTGTAGTGTAGCGACGCGCTCTCCCTGGGGAGAACAGCCCGAATTTCACACAGAGAAATCTGTTGTGATAAAAAGAAACACAAATACAAATACACGCAGCAAGAGTCCGTCATCGGCGGTATAACTCAGCCATTAACTCCCCCATTGTCCAGCCCCCACGGTTTAAACAAGAATGTGAATGAGCTTATTCACATTTTTTTCGACCTTACATCAACTATTTCATTCACACATGTCGCACAGTGAACGTCTGTACCCATGTCATTACAATAAATAACTTCATGATTTTGTTCCTTCATTTGTTTATAGTCTGTTAATGTAACATGATGATTATCAGACTGAAAATGAACAATATTGTTGTTATCATCATTATCATTGCTATTTCTGTTAGCCATCATTCTTTATCACCATTTCTGAAAATCAATGGCGGTAGAAGAATCAACCAGTCTTCAGTCTTGAATGTCAGTACGGGGAAATGGTCGTATTTGTCTGAGGCAGCGCTTCTTAGCGAAGAGGGAGAGGGAGTTGAGAGGGGGTGGGGGGGGGACCAGCCTCTCTAAACCAATTATGGAATCTTCTTCAAATGTAGTGCAGATGGGGTGGCGGGCTTAAAAGTTCTGGGAGTCAGTTTTTTGTGGTTGGCTGGTCGGCTGTCTGGCTCAAGTCACAGGAAGTTGGGAGGGACCTGGGCTGATTTTGTTCTCATCTTCTTTGCTGCCGTTTTCGCTGTTATTACTGTTTACACCGCTGGTTGTCTTGTGCCACAGTGTGTGTGTGTGTGTGTGTGTGTGTCTGTGTGTGTGTGTGCAGTGTTGGGGTTTCAACTTAGTCTGATTCTGCTGGGTTTTTTCTCTTGGGTTTCCTGACTGCCATATATATATACCTGTCAAGATACGTACACACACACACACACACACACACACACACACACACACACACATATATATATATATATATATATATATATATATATATATATATATATATATATAAAACACCACTTTTTAATTTTCTGTTGGAGAATGCCCTTCACTCTCTGCCTTCTCTGTCTCCGCCTCCCTGTCTCCTTCACCCATTCGCTCCCTCCCTCCCTCCCTCCCTCCCTCCCTTTCTTTCTCTCTCTCTGTCTGTCTCTCTCTCCCATTCTCTTGGTTACTTAGTCTCTGTGCCTGTGCCCCAGTGTGCGTGTGTCTGTTTGTGTGCATGCACGCACGCACGTATGAATGTATTTTGTGTGCGTAAGTATTTAGCTCTGAATGTATGTATCCATGTCCAAACAAAGGTACAACTGCATCTTACTTTAAGTTCTTTCTTATCTTCTTTATGCCGCTCTTTGAGTCTTTGCTCAGTCGTGTTATTCAACTCACGTGTCGAGAAGTCTTGTGTGTCAAATGCATGACGCATTTTGCGGTGAGGCTTTGATGATCTGGTGATAATTCAGCTCACTTCTGTACCGTCACAGCTTACAATATTGAAGTTTTGTTGTTGTTTTTTAAAGGAACTTAATTAGAACTACGTGCTTAATGGAACTAGGAATACAAGTTAACACGAACTCCGATGACAGTGTTGAGAAACCTGCAGTACAGTTTTTAATCCCCCCCCCCCCCTGTTGTTTTCCACACCCCACTCCTGTTCAGCACCCGATCTTCCACCCCACCCCTTGCAAATAACAGAAACCCCACCCCACCCCACCCCACGTCAACCCACACCGCCCAACCCCCTAACAGTGGAGTTTAGCCAGCGGGGTCATTTTCTGGCTCCATGCCATGGTCATACTTGTGTGACAGCATTTCCGGAGGAGGCAGGAAAAAAAAAAGGCTGGCCTCTGCACGCTGATCACGGGAATGCTCACGTCGCCTAGAGTAGGAAGGGGTAGGGGGGGACGAGACAGGTTTAAAAGTCTGCGGCAATTTGTTCTGGCCGCCCTCAAGTGTTGAGCTGAGCTCACTGGCAACTCTGCTGTCGATTCTATTCACGATATCCCCCCCACCCCCACCCCCCACCCCGACACCCCTCTTTCCTCGCGCGTCACTCATATTTCCTATTATCGTGTGTGTGTGTGTGTGTGTGTGTGTGTGTGTGTGTGTGTGATGGCGTGTGTATGTTTGTTTGTTTGTGTGTGCGTGTGCGCGTGTGCGTGTGCGTGTGTGTGTGTGTGTGTGTGTGTGTGTGTCCTTGCGTGCATGTGTTGCATTTCCTGCCTTCCACGGTTTCATCCTTCAGCGTGGAGTCTAAGCCTTTAGCTGTTCACTGATCCTCCCTGTAGTTTCAGGATTTGTTCTGAGAACTGTCTGGCAGCATTCCTGTCAAAGGATCATGTTCTTTCTGGTCTGTCTGTCTGTCTGTCTGTCTGTCTGTCGCCGTTTCCTCCTTCTTGGTCTTTCTGTCATCCTGTCTGTCTGACACTGGAGTGTGTGTCTGCATGTCTGTGCTCCATCAGTACAGAAATTTAGCTCTCAGCCTCTGTGCTTGTTAAAGGACGGGCGTGCTTTAGATGTGGGGAGGGTGAGGGACATGAACAGAGCTACCCCCCCCCCCCAGCCCCCCCTCCCCGCCCCCCCCCCCCACCCCCTCCCCTTTTGCAAGTCTGACATTTTAGGTGTCAAATTCATATTTTCTGTGTGATGCGAAGATAAAGTTTGGATGTGCCAAGATATAGTTCACATGTATGTTCTATCTTGATTTTTGGCAGCGAAGACCTTACATCCTGCAATTGGTTTTAGACCTGACGGGTATTTACGTAAATATTTACCTTGGCGGAGGAATTTAGAGGAACCAGTCTTCCACTCACCCTCCCTACTATGGGGTGGGGGGTAACTGGAGATAGAAAGAGAGAGAGAGGGGGAGAGAAGGAGAGAGAGAGAGGGGCAGAGAGAGAGAAGGGGATAGGGGGAGAGAGAGGGGCAGAGAGAGAGAAAGAGAGAGAGAGGGAGGGAGGGGAGAGAGAGAGAGAGGGGGAGAGAGGGAAAGGGGGAGAGAAGGAGAGAGAGGGGCAGAGAGAGAGAAGAGAGAGAGAAAATACTGAACACTGAACACTGAAATGTTTAATGTCATTAGCTGAAAAGCTCTGGTGACATAGTAGGTACTAAAATGGAACAGAAAGACGAAAACAAAAATAATTGAAGCAACATAAACTAATAAGAGATTTGCGACACTTTGGCACTTTGTCATTAGCTTAAAGTACATGTGACAGGGGGGGTAATGTGCCTTTTTTTTCAGTCGTTCGTCTCCAAGGTTTGGACAGTACACAGAAAACAAAGTACAGATAAATCATACAATAAATATTTACGCATGTAACATCGACACACATCATATCAATACAAACACATATCAAAGTACATATAAATCATGAAATAATTATTTATGCCTCAACATCGAAACCCATCGTATGAGAGAGAGAGAGAGAGAGAGAGAGAGAGAGAGAACGAACGAACGAACGAAATTTTATTTTTCCAGGGTATTGAGATAAGCATAATGATTAAAAAAAAAGTGCTTTTTTCCACCCAGCCATGGGGTACAAAATTAAATAAATGAATAAATAGAGAGAGAGAGAGAGAGAGAGAGAGAGAGAGAGAGAGAGAGAGAGAGAGAGAGAGAGAGAGAGAGAGAGAGAAACAAAACTGACAGAAAATTGCAGAGAAACACCACAATAATTTTAATTTTAAAAAACACACACACACACACAAAAACACAGAAAGTGAAAATAGAGTGAGGTTGTAATTTGAACAACAACATTATATATATCATATATATAGAGAGAGAGGGGGGGGGAGAGAGAGAGAGAGAGAGAGAAATTCCAGAAAATACCCCAGTCTCTAAGGCCCTGGCGAGTTCATGCGAAACTTGAGGCCACAACACGAACCACTCTACCCCCCCACCCACCCACACCCACACACCCTCACGGCTCTCACCCCTGAGTGCCCAAATCCAGGCGACATGAAGAGCATTCCCTGAGGGTCTTCAGGGAGCCTGGTTCTCCTTCTCCTCCACCTCCTCCAGTGGCCCTGTCACACGGCACTGATGACGGGCACGACCAGTCGAGTGGTCAAAGCATTGGGTTTCAATCCTGGGTTCGATTCCTGGTCACGGCGGTCAAGGGGTGGATATATATATATATATATATATATATATATATATATGTGTGTGTGTGTGTATGTGTGTGTGTGTGAGTTGTTGATAATAAAGCAATATCATCAGCAAAAAGCAATATGAACAGTTCCATGCTACCTGGTATCAACTGAACCCCATGTCTACTTGACACAGACCTATGTTCAGCAATCTGATAAATGAAAAACAAACAAAACAAAGTAGGGCTCATGGCACATCCCTGTCGTACACCAAGTAGACATTTAAAAAATTCAGAATATTGTAAATTAGATAGAGAAACAGATGTAGATGTATATTAGAGTGGATTTCACCACAAAAATTTGCAAAGGACAACTCCCTTGTTGCCGTGGGTACTTTTACGTGCACGCTAAGTGCAAGCTGCACGCGAGACATTGATCCATCATCCCGTCCGAACGACTAGTGTCCGTGCAGATGCCAGTTCCATTGCTTGGTTCTAACTTTTTCACAGTTACACGTGACTAAATGCCTGCGTTGACCGAACTAAGCCATTGGTCAGTTCCATACTGCACACGGGTTACGACCATACTAGGCTCTTCCGTCCGACCAATGCAACTGGTTCAGTACTGTCTAGTGCAGGCGGGGGAAGGAGGGGGCGGGGGGGGGGGGTGAGGGGTAAGAGGGAGGAAATACTGGTAAGTATGGTGATTCGATTCCGAGCACTCCAATTATCTGGCTTCCGAGGCGAAAGGCTCCCCGTCGGCACAGCAATCGGCGGACACCAGTTTCTAGGCACAGTTTGTCTGCTCCCTGGAACTGCCCCGCTAAGCAATCCCATAGTGCCAAAAGCTATGGCTCGGAACCGGCGTTCTGTTCTGCGGCGCCGATTTGCAGGCTGGTGATTGGGAGGGTGGGGAGGGTGGGGGGGGTATAATTCTTTCTGCTCCGCTTCTTCGTTCTCCTCTGTGCTTTCTCCTCCTCCTACTCCTCTTCCTACCCGTCCTTCTCCTCCTCCTTTCCCTGCTCCTCCTCCTCCTTCTTCTCCTTCTCTTCCTCCTCCTCCTCCTCCTTCACTTACTTCACTCCATTCTTCTCGTCTTCCCAGGGGTAAATCAGACTTACTTATTTGTCATCGACGCGTGCAATCAAGGAGAAATTGCTCTACTGGTGCCTCTCAGTTTCACCGGCCAGACGACAGTTTGGGGGGGGGGGGAGAGTAGGGGGCGGGGAAGAAAGGAGGAAGGGATGGGGGGTAGGGGGGGGAGGGGTGGTGGGGTGATGAGGCAGCTCGTGCAAAGTGGAGGTAGAGGAGTGGGGTGGGGGGCGGGGGGGGGGGGGGGGGAGGGTGTAACACCCTGAGTTGTAAAAGTTCGTATCAGTTGCACGTGATTGGTCCAACAGGAATCCACGCGAAATATGAGTATTCGCTGAGTGTTTCGGTGTGTGTGTGTGTGTGTGTGTGTGTATGAGGGGTAGGTAGGGGTGGGGGGGCGGAGGGGAAGGTGTGTGGGAGAGAGTGGGGTGGTTGTACACACACACACACACACACACACACACACACACACACACACATATATATATATATATATATATATATATATATATATATATATATATATATATATATATATATATAATGATAATAATAACAATAATAATAATAATAATAATAATAATAATAATCACCACCATCATAAAATGATAATTACAACAACAATAAGAAGAAGAAGAGTGTCATTTACTTTCAGTCCTCATATCATCCTCTTAGACGAACAGACCATAGATGAATAAAGAAAGCTAACCTCAATCTTCCTTCTCTCCACCCTCCTCTCTCTCTCTCTCTCTCTCTCTCTCTCTCTCTCTCTCTCTCTCTCTCTCTCTCTCTCTCTCTCTCCCTCTCTCTCTCTCTCTCTCTCTCTCTCTCTCTCTCTCTCTCTCTCATTGCACAGACGAGCAGCTAAACTTATTTTACCAGACCACTCCCTATCAACAGATGAAAAATTAACAAAACTGGAAATATTACCACTATACAAGCAATTCGACTACAATAAAATGGTCCTCATGTTCAAAGTACACAAAAACATGTCACCACCATACCTCAGTGACCTTGTTCAACGGGCATCAGAGCGTTACGATTCAGATAATTATATTCTGCCTCGTGTGCGCATCGATTTGTACAAATCTAGCTTTGCATTTTTTTTGGACCATCTGCTTAGAACTTTCTTTCTTCGCTCATTAAGACGTGCGATTCATTACGTTCCTTCAAATCAAACATACGAGAACTTCTGCTCCACAAACAATAGGCCCACAAAGCTTGCTTCTTTTTTTCTTTTTTTTAATAACCAGCTAAAACAGACAAAAATCATGCTTTTTCCGTGAAATTTTTATCTATACCTACATGCAGTGAACTTATTTTATTTTTACCTTTGTGCTTTAATGTTTTTACTTGTTCGCCTGTAAATTGGATGTTATTACCTGTAACATCTACATCAGCAAATTAATCATTTTTGTATATGTGCAATGGTAAAGTTGTGCTTCTCTGTTTTCTTTATGTCCGCTATATGTTTCTCACTTAGGTCATGTCTCTGTATGTGCATAAGTATATATATATATATATATATATATATGTGTGTGTGTGTGTGTGTGTGTGTGTGTGTGTGTGTGTGTGTGTGTGTGTGTTGGGTGGAGAGAGTGTGTGCATGTGTATGGATATGAATGTATGAATGCGTTCGTTTTATTACTTACGATGTTAATGATGATGGTGGTGATCATTCTTCGTTGTAGTAGCAGTGGATGTAGCAGTGCTAACAAAATTATTATTTTTGTGTCGTTATTGTTAGTGTTGTTATTGTTATTGTTGTCACAAGAACAGATTGGAAGACTGGGCGATGCCTAAAATCTTTATCCTTGAGTAATAAAGTTTTTGAATCTTGAATCTTGAATCTCTCTCTCTCTCTCTCCCTCCTATTTCCCCTTTTCCACCACGACCCTCCCTCCCTCTCTCTCTCTCTCTCTCTCTCTCTCTCTCTCTCTCTCCACTCTGGTTTCTATGTCCGCCAGAATCTCCCTGATAATAAAAAAAAAATAATAAAGATAATCCATGCTCATGCTCGGGGTCAGTGCAGTGCGTTTGCACGTCCTGCGACAGATGTTGCAGTGACCCCAGATTATGACAGAACAAAAGGCCAGCGATGCGTATACGCGCAAATTGCTTTCGTCAGCAAGCGAGGTATTGCAGCACGGAGATTCGACAGCTGTTGGTCACACTGTGCATTGATGGAGATTGGTAGGGGGGTGGATGTGGGGAGTGAGGTAATGATTGAGAGGGGAGGGAGAAATAGTGTAATGGGATTGAGGGGGGGAGAGAGAGAGAGAGAAGGAGGGGGTGGGGGAGAGGGGGCAGGGGGAGAGAGAGAGGGTGATGAAGAAATAGTGTAATGGGACAGTGGGGGGGGGGTATTGGGGGGGAGAGAGAGAGAGGGGCGGGGAGGAGAGAGAGAGGGGATGAGGAAGAAATAGTGTAATGGGACAGTGGGGGAGAGAGAGAGAGAGAGAGATGGGGGTGAGAGAGGGGGACGG
>NC_134890.1:4113409-4118409 GCF_041734735.1 Babylonia areolata
CTAGGAATGTAACAGTTAAAATGCTGGTGCGTGGCACGCGCCATTTTAATTTTTCTAGGGCTGTATCAGATCAAATGCTGGCATGCGCCATTTTTACTACGAGGGTTGTAACAGTTAATAGACTGTCGCGCGCCATGTTTACCACTAGGAATGTAACAGCTAAACATGCTGACGCGCGCCAATTTTACTACTAGGGTTGTAACAGTTAAAATGCTGACGCGCACCATTTTTACTACAAGGGTTGTAACAGTTGAAAGGCTGGAGCGCGCCATTTTTACCACAAGGGTTGTAACAGGCAGTGTTAAAGTGAATGGCGCGCGTCATGTTTACCACGGATCAAATGTCGGACAGAATATTTAGGAGGGCACTGGGTTGGTTTGTTTTTTTTTGTTATTGTTTTTTTTGGGGGGGGGGTTAATTCTGTTGCTGTTGTTGTTGAAGGACCTTCGGTTTCCTGACATTCCTACTTGTGACCAGGTTTCCCCGTCGCAATGTCATACCTCTCACTACGTCTTTTTTTTCTTCTTCTTCTTCTTCTTCTTCTTTTTTCTGCCGTCTCTCAATCTTCTACCCTTCGCTCACCCTCTTCCTAATCAGGCTTACCCCCCACCCCCACCCCCACCCTCCTCACGCCCATTGATATCTCTTCAATCAGCGCATCTTGTGTTGTTGTTTTCTAGGTGATTAGCTTCTCTTTCGTTTATTCTTTTTCTTTCTTTCTTTTTTTTTCTTTTTTTTTTTCTTCTTCTTCTGTTGTTTGTCTGGGTCGTTGTTTCTTCGTGTTTCTATGCTGCGTCTCGTATTTTGTCTGTCTCTGTGTCTGTCTCTGTCTGTCTGTCTGTCTCTCTGTCCTTCTCTTTCTCTCTCTTTTTCTTGTCTCGAGTCTCTATCTCCCTCTCCCTCCATCTCTCTCTTTGTGCCTCTGTCTCCTCTGCCCTTCCCCCGCACTCACGTGGAGTGACGGCCCAGAGGTAACACGTCCGCCTAGGAAGCGAGAGAATCTGAGCGCGCTGGTTCGAATCACGGCTCAGCCGCCGATATTTTCTCCCCCTCCACTAGACCTTGAGTGGTGGTCTGGACGCTAGTCATTCGGATGAGACGATAAACCGAGGTCCCGTGTGCAGCATGCACTTAGCGCACGTAAAAGAGCCCACGGCAACAAAAGGGTTGTTCCTGGCAAAATTCTGTAGAAAAATCCACTTCGACAGGAAAAACAAATAAAACAGCACGCAGGAAAAAATACAAAAAAAATGGGTGGCGCTGTAGTGTAACGACGCGCTCTCCCTGGGGAGAGCAGCCCGAATTTCACACAGAGAAATCTGTTGTGATAAAAAGAAATACAAATGCAAATACAAATATATATCTCTCTTCTCTCTCTATCACTTTCTCTCTCTTTTCTCTCCCTTCCCCTCTTTCTCCCACCCACACACTCTCTCTCTCTCCCCCTTTTGTCTCTCTCTCTCTCTGTGTCTCTCTCTCTATGTCTCTCTCTCTCTCTCTCTGTCTCTCTCTCTGTCTCTCTCTCTGTCTCTCTCTTTCTCTCTCTCTCTCTCTCTCTCTCTCTTCCCCCTCTCTCTCTCTCTCTCTCTGTCTCTCTCTGTCTCTGTCTCTCGCTCTCCGTCTTTCCAGTTCGTAAACAGTCACAGTATTTATTGCCTGTCTCTGTCTCCTCCATTTCCCACCGGGGTTTCCCCCCAAAGTGTCATTTGTATCTGGCTTTCCTTCTCAAGTTGGCGGAATGGTTAAGACGCTCATATCTGCTAATGCAGTGTCCGCGAGGGTCTGGGTTCGAATCCTCATCTACCCCTTTTCCCCACGTTTGACTGGAAAATCAAACTAAGCGTCTGGTTATGATACGATAATTTGGGACCCTTTGTGCAACACGTACTTGGCGCACTGAAAAAAAAAGAATCCATGGTAATGTAAGTATTTTTCCTCTAGCGAAATTCTGTTGCAGAAATCCACTCTGCTAGGTACCCAAATATATCCGGTGTCCCAAATAAAGTGAACCGCTTTTTGACAAGTATTTTGCCCTGTATTTGTTGTATTTGTATTTGTATTTCTTTTTATCACAACAGATTTCTCTGTGTCAAATTCGGGCTGCTCTCCCCAGGGAGAGCGCGTCGCTACACTACAGCGCCACCCATTTTTTTGTATTTTTTCCTGCGTGCAGTTTTATTTGTTTTCCCATCGAAGTGGATTTTTCTTCAGAATTTTGCCAGGAACAATCCTTTTGTTGCCGTGGGTTCTTTTACGTGCGCTAAGTGCATGCTGCACACGGGACCTCGGTTTATCATCTCATCCGAATGACTAGCGTCGAGACCACCACTCAAGGTCTAGTGGAGGGGGAGAAAATATCGGCGGCTGAGCCGTGATTCGAACCAGCGCGCTCAGATTCTCTCGCTTCCTAGGCGGACGCGTTACCTCTGGGCCATCACTCCACATATAGTGCGCATTTTAGCGATGTCTATTTACAGTGACATGACTCCACCCCTTGCCTGGAAATTCTTTTACGATCCTTCTTCCACCCCAGCCTTTCTCCTTGAAACAGTTTTCAATGGAAACCTTATCACTTTCACTCAAAAGCATGGTTGATTCTTCCAAACTGAAACTTTGGACAGAACTGATTATACAGACATCTTTTTAAAGATCAATAGACGTAACACCCAGACAGGCTATTTTTAGACTGACACTGATTGACAGATGCCAACACCTGGCAGCTGGCATGAACATGATGAAGGTCACATTGCACAGCTCTGATATTGAATTTTTTGACATGCTGTTTTGAATTTTACAATACTCGCATAATTTGCGTCCGAACTTTTAGACGTTTTGCAGACTTGTTGATGATACCCTAAGGTTACTGTGTGAACATTTTCAATGAATTCGGTTTCTCTATCACGGAGAAAAATACTTGTCAAAAGGCGATTCACTTCTTGGGGACACCCGATATATGCATTCATGCATTCATTCAATGCCTGACTAAGCGCGTTGGAATATGCTAGTCAGGTATCTTCCAAGCAGATACGATGATGGAATAGGGGAAGGGTAGGGGTTAAGATGCCGGACTTGCAGCATATCCGCAACGCGCTTTGTCAGGTACCTTCCAAGCAGATACAACGTAGCGTATATGTCTTGGCCCGAAGTCAGTGACGCCTCTGTTTGGAAACTGGAACTTATTCTGAAGCTATTCTTCTCTCGTCTCACCGTCTATTCATACCCACCACCCCCTTACCCTCTCCCCCCTCTCCTCCCCCACCCGGCATTCAATCTTGCCCCATTAATCCCTCTTTTCCCAGCGTCTGTGGTCTGTCTTTCCTTTGATTTACTTCCTGTGTTTTTCTTCTATTGTTTCCAAGCATCTTGTCTTTTTTCTCTCTCTCTCTCTCCTCTATTGATTGGACTGGCTCTCTGTCTCCATTTCTCAGTCTCTGTCTTTGTCTGTCTGCCTGTTCCAGAACCTTTCATGTGAGGGCAAGTATCAGCATCAGTATCAGTAGCTCAAGGAGGCGTCACTGCGTTCCGTCAAATCCATATACGCTACCAGAAGCGTAACCCAACGCGCTTAGTCAGGCCCTGAGAAAAAAAAAATCAATAAATCAATAATTAAATAAAAAGAAAGAAAAAATAAATAAAATAAATGAATAAATATATTAATAAAAAATAAAAATAAATAATAAATAAATAAATAAAAAAAAAAATAAATTAATAAATAGATAAAATAAAATTACATAAAAATACTACTACTAATCATAATAATAATTTTTATAAGGCGCAAAATCTTGATGAAGTCAACTCTACGCGCACAATAAAAAAAAAGGTGGGGGGAGGGGGGGGGGGGGGGGGGCAAGGCTAGACATGAATAAATCATTCGTTGCCGATCCCATGCCTCTGTCACTTTATTTCTTTGTCTGTGCACTGTCCCCGTCTGTCTGTCGGTCTGTCTGCGTCTCTGTCTGTGTGTCTGTCTTATCTGCCTGCTTGTCAGCGTTTTACACAAACTTACGGTAGGCTTTCAAGGTCATATCAGGACGTTGTGTTCGTCGGACGGTCAGGCGTCTGTACCTTTTTATAACATAGATAGATAGATAGATAGATAGATAGATACACTTGGTGTGGTACAGGGTGCATAGATCAGTCCGCACTTTTTGAAAGCCCCTAGAAACTAAGACTGACACAGAACCACAATTACTTTATCATGATTCAGCCAGAACTCTCTGTGTAAGAGATATATATATATATATGATAGTCAGTCGTGTTCGACTATGACCATCAGAACAGCAGAGGAGGTAACTGCTGTCCCGACTATCTAGGCCAGAATTTGATTATAGGGGAGAGTGTCTTGCCCAAGTTACAACCCCACTCTCTCGGCCAAGATGATTTTAGGACAGTCGGCGTTGGGATGGTTCCCAAAGGCCAACTAGCCCGCAAGGCTGCAGCACTAAGAGCCAATGCAATTTTGCCTCCTAGTTTGAGTCATAGTCCTTCACAAAAAGACTAAGCTGTAAATGGTTTCCCATTGATTGGCGAAACCATTGATAATACAGCTCTCACTTTGCTGTTGGCCCAAATGTAAACTTATGTGCAATCTGTGATAATTATAAGCCGAGTGTTGGGCCTTGTGTAAGAGATAGAACAACATCGCAGGCTGGAATCTATCCACACGTGAGAGGAAGGTGGCAGTGTGGTTAAGACGCTCATCTGCCAATACAGAGTCCGTGAGGGTGTGGGTTCGAATCCCGGCTTCACCCTTTCTCCCAAGTTTGACTGGAAATAAAACTGAGCGTCTAGTCATTCAGTTGAGACGACAAACCAAGGTCCCTTGTGCAAACCACACGTGGCGCACTGAAACAGAACCCTTGGCAACGAATGTGTTGTCCTCGGGCAAGATTCTGTTGAAGAAATCCACTCTGATAGGTACACAAATATGAATTATGCGCATGCACTCGAACTCAAGGCCTGACTAAGCGTGTTGGGTTATGCTGCTGGTCAGGCATCAG